>NW_007124395.1:169273-312805 GCF_000164805.1 Carlito syrichta
TATCTTTCTATTCTGTGCTAACTTTACCTGTACTATAAAAAACTCTTAATTATAGGTCAGACCAGTTCCTAAAGAATGTGGCCCAGTTCAAAGATCACACTGAGCCATTTCCAGGAACAATTGATTATGATCTCTTAACAAAATGGAGGTTCTGATAGTGATTTTCTTTATTTTTTCTGTTCATATTAAACCTTTTGCTAGTAGTTTGCTATTTTCATTTCATATGTAAACCCCAAAATTTCTTATTTTTAAAGGAAGTCAAAGCTCTGCATAGGCAGATGGTCTTTTTTTTTTTTTTAAGCTCTGAGGTTGACTTACTAGGTGATCTAAGGCCATTCTGTTAAATATGTTCTCATTTGGTTTTAACTTCTGACTTTCAGTTGTTAGTCTTTTATTCTACAAGAATGATGATATGTTATATTTTTAGCTCCTCACATGGAAATTACTACACTGCCAAATTATCTTGAGAACCTCCTGGGGTTTAATGAGTAGGTCTTTCTCAGGTAAGGAAGGAAAATGACCCAAGTAGGCCTGTGATGAAACTACGTTGGAATTATATCTGGAGAAGTCAATTTCTATGTCAAGTGTACATTTTCAGTCGACCCCTGGAAATTATACTTATGACATCAGCATGGGGACAGTATTCACTAGCTGTTTAATTGATTATTAATTAGCATCATTCATAGCAGATTTATTAAAAAGTCCAGGTTTGTCATTTATCACCATTTCCCCACTGTTGCTCTTATCCGTGCTCTTTTAAACGTTTCATGGAACGGTTTATTGAATCCTAGATGGTCCTCTATGGAACTTAATATGTAAGAGAAGAAAGTGTTCCTCTCAAGGACCTTAGTTTCCGCAAGAGATTAAAAAGATTCACTAAATTTTAATGAACAGTTCACCAAAATAAAATTTAAGTCCCATGTAAGTGGTAAAGACAGTGAATCCTTAAAAGAAGAAGAACTCACATATAGATCAATTGTTGGGAAGAGGTGTCACAGGGGAAATGAGATTTGAGTTGCATGCTGGGTGATAAATGTAACTGCCCCTAAGAATAATTAATTATAAAGATGGGGGGGCAGGTGGAAGGTAACACAGAAATTATTTGAGATACATTTTTTTAAATTCTGGTAATAATGGAGTAATTTACTGAATGAAGCCTGATGATTGGAGTCACTGGATATCAGTTTAAAGTGTCCAGTTTCTTTCCTCATAAACAGAGAGAACTATTTAATTATTTTGAGCCTGGTGAGTGACATGACAAATATTTTGCCACACAAGATTAATCTTCCAAAAGGCAACTGAAAGGAAGATTGTGGAAGTAGAAAAGTCTGTGAAAGTATTCTAGATATGAGGGAATAAGGCTCAGAACTAGAATCATGGCAGGGAGAATGGAAAAGAGAAGATATTTGGGAGATTTTACCTGAGTAAAGTCTACAGGTCTTGGTTATTGATTTTATAGAAGAGTTAGATTAACTAGCCAAAATGATTCTGAGTTTATGATTCTTTGCAACTGAGAGAACAATAGTGTCCTTAGAGATATAGAACCATTGTATATAATAGAGTATCACATTAAAATTGAAGTTTCACAAGGGTTCAAGAACAGCCTGGGCAACTTGGCAAGACCTCCACTCTACAATAAATCAAAAAATTAGCCAGGAGTGGTAGTGTGCACCTGTGATTCTGGCTACTTGGAAGACTGAGGTGGAAAGATCGCCTGAGCCCAGCAGGTTGATGCTGGGGTGGCCATGAGCATGCCACTGCACTCCATCCCAGGTGATGGAGTGAGACTCTGATTCAAAAGAAAAGGAAGTTTTAGCTAAGTACAAAGGTAAACTAGATGATACATACCTCAGCAATATAACTCATACATAGAATGATAAATGAACAAAGCCAGACATAAAAAAGTACCCACTTATATGACTGTTTATATGGAGCTCAAAATCAGGTAAAGCTAATATTTGATGAGAGAAGTCAAAATATGTAATATCCATGGTGAGTGCTATCAAGGGGGGTAAGAGGAACCCTTCTGAGGTGCTGGGTTGTGGTTACACAGGTAAATACCTCTTTAAAAATATATTGAACTAATCCCTTACATTCTGTGCATTTTATTCTTGTACGTATTCAGGCAAAAATATACATAGCGTATTATAAAAAATGACAGGAGATTAATTATTAGAAATGTGTTATTTTCCAAATCTCGGGGCATATGGAGTATTCTTCATTATTTACATTTTTAAAATTGTATAATTTATGATGTATTTCATCATTCTCAATAAATAGTCACTTAGGTCCTAAATTTAAAAAATATATAATATATATGGCATAGAAAACTATTCAGCCATAGAAAAGAATGAAATAGTGTCTTTTGCAGCAACTTGGATGGAATTGGAGACCATCATCCTCAGTGAAGTCATGGAGAAATGGAAAATGCTCTCACTTAAAAGTGAGAGCTCAACTAAGGAACTGCAAAGGTGTGTAGAATGGTATATAGTGGACACTGGAGACACAGACGCGGGAGGGAGGAATGCAAAAGACACCTATGGAATACGATGTGCACAGATGGGGGTGATGGATACATTGAAAACCCAGTTTTCTTCACCACTACACGAACCATCTGTGTAACCAAAAATCATTTGTACTTCCTAAAGCCGTCGGAATTATATGTGTGTGGTTTATATATGCACACACACATACGTGTGTGTGTGTGTGTATGTGTGTGTGTATGTGTGTGTGTGTGTGTGTGACCTAAAATTCCAAAGGGAGATGTTAAATCTCAACTTGGAGACATGCAAAGAAAATCTGTGAAAAGGAAATCTATGTAGATACTCAAAACAAATCTCTGACTCTTGAATCTCCCCACTAAAGCAAGGATATAGAGATGATAAAAAATGTCTTTGAAGTATTATCTAAAGAGAGCTATTAGCGACCTATGAATCTCTGTTCCTCACCCCAAAACTGGGTTGTGATGCTACCTCATTTAGGCACGCTTCATTAGAAAACTGACAAACAGCGTGAACATGCATTTCACCAAAGAGGATATACAGTTGGTGCTATGATATGAATGTTAGCGTTGCACAACTCATGTTAAAATTCTAACCCTCAGCTGGGCTCGGTGGTTCAGCCTGTAATCGCGCACCTTGGGGAGGCTGAGATGAGTGGATTGCCTGAGCCTGAGAGTTCGAGACCCGCCTGGGCAACTTGGCGAGACCTCATCTCTACAATAAATCCAAAATTACCTGGGCGTGGTAGCGCGCACCTGTAGTTCCAGCTACTTGGGAGGCTGAGGTGGAAGGATCGCCGGAGCCCAGCAGGTCGAGGCTGCGGTGGCCGGGAGCGGTCACTGCCCTCCAGTGTGGGTGACAGAGTGAGATTCCAACTCAAAAAAAAAAAAAAAAATTCGAACCCTCAAGGTGACGGTGTTAAGAGGAGAGATCTTTGGGAGCTAATTGGGTCATCAATGGTATTCGTGAGCTTATAAAAGAGGCCCGGGATGAGGACACCGTGAAAGGCACTATTCCATGAATCAGAAAATAGGCCTTTGTCCGTTACAAAATCTGCTGGTGGCTTGATCCTGGAGTTCCCAGCCTTCAAAACTGTGATAAATAAAGTTCTGTTATTGATCAGCTACTCAGTGTATGATATTTTGTTAGAGCAGCCTCCACAGACTAAAGACGGCTGACTAACAAGCACGTGAAAAGATGTTCAAAGTTGCTAGCCATTAAGTAAACGCAAATTAAGACCATACAAGATACTGCGACATACCTTTAAGGAAGCAAAACACGACACCCCAACGATGAGCCACCGGTAAGGGCAGTGCTGTGTAAGTTACACGGAGAAAGGACATCAGTGGCATCCACTGTATGGAGCGCTGCCAATGGGTCAAGTAAGACAGGAAGTGAGAATGAACGGATGGAGAGGAAATGTTTCTTTTTTCACACTGCCTGGCATTGACCCAATACATAACTGCCCTGTACAGTCTTCTTCTAGGTAGAATATCCAGAATCATGAGCTTTTCAGAGGTCGCCAGTATCCCTAACTCTCTGGAGAAGAAAAAATTCTAATATGCAATCTTCACTGATTTTCTCCGCAGGGTCTTTAGTCTATAGAGGGGTATATAGTCTCCCTCTGAGCTGTTTCAAGCTACCAAGACAATGTCATGAAACACAGAGTTGGGAAAATAGGTTGAACTGGTTCCAGCACATAAACCTCAGCATGCTGTAGGAAGATGTGAAATCCCATATCACTGGGTAGACTATAAAAGACAGCTCATTCCTTTCAGCCAAAGGTAAGGGTAATGTTGTTCTGTGGTCGGTTCAGATGGTAGGTTTGTGTCAAACCTATTGACAAATATTTCCATTTTATTCTGTGAGAAACATTAGCCCGTTCACTTGGGTATCACCACATGTGACAGCAAACAGTTCTCCATTTTCTTCTCAAATTATGACAAACTTTGTTTGTTCTCTCTTTCTTTCTATATGGGGGTGCCAAACAATGTATACACATTTTAAGAGATGTTACCTATATGCTACTTTTAGAAGTTGAACTGAATTACAGTGGCAATGTGTAGTATGACGTTCACTCTACCATGCTTCCACCATTTTCTTTGACTGTCCTGCCTGTCACATGGATATGCTAAGCATTTTTGGATTAACATTATCTTTTGAGCGAATGTGTATACAAAGTTTTGGCACCCCTGGTATATACATTTATATGTATGTGTGTATATAATTAGTCTGGAACCATTATTTTCATGTGCTTTTTATTGTTTGAATGTATATCTAAAGGGAAAAAAAGTTTCATGGTGATGAGATGCTGTTAACCTATTTTACTATATTTATTTTAGAAAGCAATATCCCACCATCATTACCATAACAATAACAGTGGGAGTGTACAAATAGGAACCCTTTAAAGCCCTTTTATTTTATGGTCATCATGAAGTTGCATTTGGGATTTCACAAAGAAGTAATCTATAAGAAAAATTTCACAACTTCCTTCATGTTTCTTTGGAAGTTGATAACACCATCACAAAGCATCATATAGAAATAGTTTTGAAAAAATTGAGCAAAATAAAAAATGTTGCACAAGTGCTTGTGGTATACCTTGCTTGGTTTATACACATTCCATGGAAGCATCTTATAGTTTCTATCATTCTGAACCCTCTTTGGAAAATTTTAAGCAAAAAACTGCCATAAGTAGTGGAGGAAGTGTAACCTAGGTATATTTGACTCAACTCTCTAAATCAGGTTACAGTTTACAAAAACAAGTAATCATCTGGTTTTTAAAGTTGTTTTAGTTATGAAAAAAAATTGTGTGATTGGTAAAGCAGCAATTTCACTTTTAAAATCCAAGGCAAACATGCATATTATTTCAGATTATGTCTTTTCCAAGTTCTACTCTAACTAGGTTTTATATTTGTCTAGGAAGAGAGAATAGTTTACCATGTACTAAGTAGTTCTCCAGAAAGAAAAAAAACCTTTATGAGAATATATGAGATGAAGTGAATATGGTGAATATGAAGTGAATCATGGTTCTGAGAGAAAATGAAAAAAAAAATGAAGAAAACAGGACGAAGAGTTTCCAATATTCATTCTTATAGTCAGCTCATTTAAACATTTCTTTATAAGAAGAGTCAACTTTGGTACTCAGAATTTGGGATATAAAATATTTTGTCATACAGTTGATTATTTCTTGCTTTTTTACATTTACCTATGGGTGCTGAGACATTTCTGAACTTCCTGGAATTTCTATTAAGAATTTTAGATATTCCAGTAAAATTTCCAAATGCTAAATTTTAGATATTCCAGTAAAATTTCCATAAAGTTCCAAATGATAATACAAGTTTGAATTAAAAAGGTTTAAACCCAAACCATTTGAAAATTTCCATTTGGTTCAAAATGCTTTATTTTCAAGGATCATGTACACACATTCTTTTTCTGTGAATATGCTAATTTCCTTTTTTTTTCTAAAATAGGCTGAATAACCAAATTTCCCTAATAAGCCTTAGTGAGAAATGGCTAATGAAATAAGACAGTACCGTGCTATGCAACTGCTTAATAGAAATATTTTTCTTATTAAAACATCTATATTGAATTCTCTTTTATGTTCAAGAATTCTTGCCTCATTCTGTCAGACTACTCCATAATCTTCTCATTATCTCTCAGACCAACCCTGTGAGATTTTAAAGTGGCAGCCATTACAATTTTATTTCAGTAATGGGAGAAACTGAGGCAAAGAGAATATAAGTGCATCACACAGCATGTCAGTGGCAGGCCTGGGAACAAAACCAAGGTCTTTAATTTTCCTGCCAAAGCATACTCTCAAAAACCTAAGAAATTGCTTTGTCTCCAAAATAAAATGGGAGAGAAAAAAAAATCATACAGTAGTACAACATCGCACTTGCTACATGTCTTGTGGCCTAATTAGTGTTTCTGAAAAATGAGTTTTATTCAGTGATAATAAAACATTTATTCTTTAACAACTTGCTGGAAAATTTCAAATGCTTGGATGAGGAATAACTGCAAAACAATAGATTATGAGAGAAAGGCACATATAGAATGGATACATTATCTTCAGTTACTTAATCTTTATGTCTCAAGCTACATATCATCGTTTTCTAAAATAATTGATTTTCCCCAACCCTTCTCAAGCGCGCACACACACACACACACACACACACACACACACACACACACACAAAATCCCTTTGCTCAAGAAAACATGGTAGTTCTCACTAGTAAAGGATTTTAAAATAAAAATTAAATAATTAATTTTGCTTATGGACAAGCAGAAAGACAGCTTCACAAAATGATCAACAGACAGAAACGAAGGAAGTTAACATAGTTTGTATTTAGTGCAAAATATAATGTCTGAGATGTACAGTTTCTGTTTGATGCTTTATGTGACAATATTTCTGCAGATAGATCTTGGGTAAAAATATGTTAATACAGCATTATGAGCTGTTCACTTAATAAAAGTTGTCTTGCCCTGCTGGGCATTAATAACATGGATGATAAAAGAGTTCCCTTAAAGCCTTTCTTTAAAGATTAATTGCCTATATTTCCCATATTTTTCAGAGCCAAAAGCCAAAAATCCTCATACTTGATAAACATATGAACTGCAGCAGTGTATTGCAGAAACTCTTCCACAATAAACATACGCAATTCTTTCCAGTTTCATTCTCCTTCTTTATTTATATACAGCTCAACATTGTTTCTCCAAAACTTTTTGGATTCATTTCTTCCTCCTTAAAAAACAGTTATACTTTATTTAATCAGCATCTCTGAAGCATTATTACTTTCTTACTCTTGCTATTTTGTTATGAGGTTCTGCTTTCTGCTTAGCAAAATAATTGTGTTACTTAGTATTTTAAATTTTATCAAATGTTTTATTATTATCTATGAAAATTAAAATATGATAGAATACATTATTTTTAGTTGAACTTTTTATATTCCTTACACAAATGGTGCTTGCATTTCCTGACTTTTTCTGGTATCATCAGATACAAACTCTTGTTGAGATCTTACATTCATTTTTAATTAATTTTGTTTACTTGTTTAACAATGAGAACTAATTTGCACTTACATAATTCAGAATTTGAGAATACTTAACATATAATAAATTGAGTTTGTACTTACAAGAGTTTTTCTTTCTTATTTAGTAGCACAAACTAGTGTTTGTTACCTTACCCATGATATGAC
Source organism: Carlito syrichta (assembly GCF_000164805.1). NCBI lineage: Eukaryota > Metazoa > Chordata > Mammalia > Primates > Tarsiidae > Carlito > Carlito syrichta. Next base: position 176,971 of record NW_007124395.1, read on the forward strand.
AGAGATAGTAAGCATCAGACAAAATGGTTCTTAAGCTCAATTACCATTAGAGTCACTTTTAACTCTGACATAAAATAATAATCCAGGCACATTTTTTATATCCCCTGAGTCAGTTTTATAAAACCAATATCACCCAAAGTAGAATGCCTTGGAATATCTGAAATTTAGTCAAATATCTTTTTGCAGAGTTATATTGAGACTTAACAGAAACATGCCACACATACAGCAAATGTTAACTAGGAAAATACCATAGGCACTGAACAATTCTGGAAAGCCTCAGGCTCTGACTATTTACACTAGTTTCTTGATTAATCACCTTTAATACATTAGACATCCCTGCCCCAAACAGAACAAGATCTGTAGCTTTCACCGATATCCAGGACTTGTTTGATTTGTTTTCTGTTGGCAAACAAGCTTGCACTAAAAAAACTGAACTTAGCTTCTTTTACTTGTTTGCTGTCTTTTCACTAAAGATTTTATTTGTGTTGTTTTGAAATGGTGTATAAATATCTGATCCAAATTTTATTTTTTATTTTTTTAAGTTGGGGTCTCACTCTGTTGCTCATACTGGAGTGCAGTGGCATGATCACAGCTCACAGCAGCCCTGACCATCGGGGGCAATCCATCCTTCTGCCTCAGTTTCCTGGGTAGCTGGGACTATAGCTGTGCACCATCATGCCCGGCTAATTTTTTATTTTTCTCTTGTAGAGATGAGGCTTGCTGTGTTGACTAGACTGATCTTGAACCCCTGGGCTCAACCTGTCCTCCCTCTTCTGTCTCCTAAAGTGCTGGGATTACAGGTGTGAGCCACCACACCTGGCCAAGATCCTTAGATATGGATGCCCAGTGGCCACAGCATCTTCTCATGTACTGGATACTCCCTTTCCCTTCCAAACCCAATTCTTCCTACTGCTGCCATCTGCCTATAAAGAATTCACCAGTCCCAATTCTCCTGGATGTTATTATGAAGATCAAGGTTAGCACGTGAGAACAAAAACCAGAAGAGGTGACAATTATGAGCTGGCACTGGGAAGAGCAGCTGAGAAACACAAATGTTGGAAATAGTGGGAAAATGGACTAGAAACACCAAAATTTAACGTGGATTCAGTTAATGATGGAACTTTTGAAATTTTTTAGAGAGGTTTTTAAAAAAGGAGTTGAACATGTTTTGCAATGTAGAATGAATCAAATCTTTGAACTTTTACAAGAAAGACAGAAATAAAAATTCAAATTAATTTTATTTGGTTCTGGTTGATAGACTATTGTTTATTGAATTTGAATAATTATCCATATTTTGGAAACAATTGTTTGGGATTTAACTAATAAGATAATTTACTGCACATGATGTGTAGTAAATTATCTTATTTGTTAAATATATAAATATATAATAAAATATAATATATAAAAATATTAATATAATATGTATAAAATATATAAATAAATATATATGATGTGTAGTAAATTATCTTATATATGTGAGCCAAAAGCTAATTTTTACCATGATCATCAACCTGCTGTTAAGCAAATTGTGCAAATTGATTTAAAAAAAAGATTATAATGGTTCTTGGAATATGACAACATTCTCAGAGAAAATTTCAGAAATTTCTTTGAATTACACTTTTGGAGGACAAAGAGATAATAAGAAAAGCAAGCTCCAAAAGAAATTAAACTTATGAGACTTATTATATGAAAAAACTCTGATATAATCTCTCACAAAATGTAAAATTGTCATTTGTTTACAACCCTTCCTCAGTGGACTCTCATCTTCATTGAAGGCCTAATCCTACTGCATGTCTATATATCAATGTTAAATTCTTTGTACCACATCCCTTCAGAGAAAGGATATATTGAGTACTTAAGTACTGTTGCAAGATTTCCAGTGAATTTCAACCAGAAGAAGTTAATGCAGTCACAAGATTAAGAAGGAAATAGGTGGTGGAAAGAGAAAATAAAAGGTCAGTACCAGGTCCCTGACATTTATATATGTTTCATTTCTCTCTCTCTCTCTCTTTCTCATAAATACACACAGACACACACACATACACACACACCCACGCATATTCAGACATACATACACATTTGGCAGAATTCATTAACATTAACTTGCCCTGCTATTGAATCTGTACAACTCAACTCTATCTGGTTTATCTCTCTCCTCATAGTTCTTGAATGACTTTTATTGATAAATGTGACAGGTTTTATAAATACCTATATCTTATTTATTTATGGCTTCTCCCTTGCTGACAAATTTCCACTGTTGTTCTAAGTGACTGTCTGCCCATCCCTAGGTAAAACGGTGTATGGCAAAATGATAATCTTGTTACCGATTTGTCCACTTTGCTGTCTGTTTTACCAATGATCTCTGAAAGGGGATCGGCGGCATATTTTTCTGTGAAGTTTTTACTTGGGTTAAAAAAAAGAAGAAGATGGATTGCCTGAGCCCGCGGGTTCGAGACCCGCCTGGGCAGTGAGACCTCATCTCTACAATAAATCAAAAAATCAGCCGGGCGTGGTAGCGCATGCCTGTAATTCCGGCTACTTGGAAGGCTGAGGTGGAAGGATCACTGGATCCCAGCAGGTTGAGGCTGGGGTGGCCGGGAGTGGCCACTGCACTCCAGTCTGGGCGACAGTGAGACTCCAACTCAAAAAGAAAAAAAAAAGAAAGAAAAGAAAAAAGAAGAAGAAGAACGGTTTCTGCTGGTACTGTGCTTCCCAATGAAATCATGCATTAAATATAGATATGATTATGGTCTGGCTGAAGCTAGAGCACCCATCCTGCAACCTCAAGATCACAAGCATGAGGAAAGCCAATGAATTAGTGATGGTCTAACTTGGTTCCCCGATTGTATCTGTGATGAGGTGAAGTAATGCTAAGATCTACTTACTTTTACAATGTTTACTATGTGAGAAACATAAACTCCAATTTATTTCAGTCACTGTTATACGGTTTTGTATACCTTGCTGTTGAAAACACTATTAACTGATACATTGTAGCTTACAGAGTAACCCACCATCTCTCAGACTGATGAGATATTAGATGAGCCATGAAACTAATTAGATGAGCCATGAAACTAATATCCAGTGAACTTTGCAGTTAAAAAAAGTTGCAGACTATCAAGTAGCTATTTTTATTCTGAAATCATAGATAAATAAGCTAATAATTTAAAGGAACTAATTAATTTTGTGATGCAAATATTGCAAAACAAGAGAGATTTAAATATAGGTCTTTCTGTGCCATTTCAACTCTACCATTCTTTCTATAAACAACTTGGGATATTGACAGATAACTTTATTGATTGTTTTGTTTGCAAAGAAATTGTACTGGGTATAAAATTCTACAAGCTCTTAAAGTTAAAAAGGGGAAATATTAGACTGTGTAGACTGTGACTTCCTGGCAAGCAGGCATGAGTGATATTTCTTTTTATATCTTTACTGTGTATACGTGGTGGACAATCAAATTATGATGAACAGTATATTAGTTTTCTGTTGCTCTTGTAACAAAGTCTAATACCTGCTACAAACAGAGCCCAAGTGTCAGCAGGGGAATTTCCTTCTATAGGCTATGAGAGGAGAGATCACTTACTTGCCTGTTTCATTGTCTTGAGGCTGTTTCCATTCTTTGGTTGATGGTTACTTTGTTGATCATGCCAATGTCTTTCTTTTAGTATCATATCTACTTCTAACCTGGTCTCCCCACCCCCCCACTTCCCTCTCATAAAAACCCTTGCGATTACATTGGGCCTCTGCAAAAAATCTGAGATAACCTCCCCATCTCAGATCCGGAAATTAATCACCTCTACCATGTCCCTTCTGTCAAGTAAGGAAAAAAATAATAAATTCTAAGGATTAAGACATGGACATCTTTGGAGAATCTTCATTCAGCCTCTCCCAAATAGATAAAAATAAAAATGAATACAATAGCAATTTAAGGCTGTGACATAAAATGACTCTGTTCTCATACATAGACATAATAGTTCTCTCCTGATTGCCACCATGTGATTTTAACTCAGCTATTACTCTCCAACATAGTGTCATCTCTCTAAGGCAGTGAGAGGGTAAGCTACAGAAATGAGAAACAAGCTCCAGCTGATGTCAAGCTCAGGCATAACCTGTAAGAATTTCTTCTACACAGCACCGAGTCAGAGATTATCCAGTGTGACATTATCCAGTCTGAGTTCTCTGCCCTTTAATTGAAATATTTAGACCATTTACATTCTTGCAATAATTAATTCAGGGCAGGCTAAATGTATCATCTTTCTATTTAGTTTCTATTTATCCTTCTGCTGTTTCTCTTCTCATCTCTTCATGCTTTTTTTTTTTACGATGTAGTATTGTGATATTTTTGTCTATATTATACATATGCATATGTTTTCATCTATATATATTTTCATCCTTGGCTCCTGGCTCATAACTCCTATAGCTTTGTTATTTCCTAAGTGAATAAAACAATATGAGTGTCTTTTGTTAAAGTATTTGTCCTTTTTGTCCTTGGTTCCTGAAGCTGTTTTGGAACAGTTTTAGAGCAATAAAGATGAAAGACAGTATTTTGTTAAAATGTCAGGACATTTTGGGCCTCAGAAGCAGTTCTCCTGCCTTCTTTCACCTGCTGTTTTTTTCTCCCCAAGGCAGGACACAGAAACTAAAAATATACTCTAATCTTCCACTGCTTTCTGTCTTGGAGTTGGCAATAAAGAAATTCTCTGACCTACCTTCCCTGAAAGCAGGTCACAAAAGGGGTCCAGTCCTGTACCCAGGAGGAAAGAATGTGACATGGAGAGGCCAAGAAGAATCTGAGCAGACAGGCCTTGCTAAGTTCCTCCATTCAGTCTGCTCGTATTAGAGCATACCCTTTTGTCCAATCACATTTCTTTATGATTTCTTCATGCTCCAACCATGTCTAGCCAATGAAGTCTCCACAAAAGACCTAGGAGGACTAGTAAGGAGAAATTCTGAAGAGCTGAACCCGTGGAGGCTTCTGAGGCATGGCACCCCTGGGGAAGGCAGGGATGTTCTGTGCCCCTTCTTCATGGGTAATGTTGACATAATGATGTGTGACCGTACTGTCTGAAAATGGAGTCCCTCACATCAAGTAGCATTGAGCCCACAGTGAAGTGACTTCCTCACTCCAAGTGATCAACAAACATTCAACAGACTGGTGAACAGATAGCACCTGTTGTTGCTCAGCACCACCTGAGACCTGAAACAATCTGATGGAAAGTGAAAGGTGGCTGAGATCACGAGAAAGTACATATCAGAGGAGGATCATAAAAGCAGCAAGGGCCTGGTCTTGTCTGAGATGTCTTCAGAAGCTCTGTTGGTGAGAACTCTGAGGCCTTCTCCCAACTTGGCAGCTGCCACGGGAGGCTCTGCTTAAGAGAAACAATGACACCACTTTCATGATTATGTCCCCAAGATATTAGACTATCTTGTCAAGGATGTTTGTATAGACTTGACAAAAAGAAGTGCTGTCTTCTTCTGAAATAAAGAGCAGGTTTGATTTCTGTCTCGTATAATACAAATACGGTCTTCTTCCAGGGCAAAATTTTAGACAGGGTTTCCTGTAGTCTTTTTTAAAAGATTGTTATTTCTTTAGCTTTCAGTTTCTTGGTTGTGACATAAGCCCACTATATATTCAGCTTCCATCAGGCCCCACCAGGATGACCCCTGGGGGACTCAGGGGCATGGAAAGAGGACATGAATGTGAAGCTCATGACTAATAAATCTTTTGTCTCTGACTCAGGAGTCTCATGTCTTCTGTCAGCATTTAGAGAACTGTGGCAAACTAACCTGTTAATTTGAAAGTAGGGTAAAATAACTGATTCTTCACAGTCCTTGACACTAAGTTGCTACTTACACATTTAATTCCTTATTTCTAATTATTGGATAATAGTTCATAGAGCCTGTCCACTACATTTTACTTTTCCATTCTCTCGGTAATATAGACTCAGCTCCCTTTAAACTCCCATACAATATATAATACTGTATGAGTAACTTTATATATGTCTCTTTGTGAATTTGTCAGAAAATAATTGTGTGTTTGTTTGATTGTTTGTTTGTTTGAGGAGATTGTTACATACCCAAGAGTAGGACTGATATAAGCATATACACACTTATTTTTGTATTAGTGCCAAATTGCTCTCCAGAAGGGCTGCCTTAGTCTATAATCTTACTTGCAATTCACGTACATAGCACCTTTAACATTTGGCATTATCTTGTTTTCTGTTTTTTGCCAATATAACAATTGAAAGTTATATATCATTCTAACTTAAATTTGTATTTCTCCTTACTAATAATTTTGGGCATATCTTCATTTGCTTCTTAGCTTTTCAGATTTTCTCTGTGCCTGGACACATCTTTTTCCCATGTTCCTACACATTTTTCTCTCCTCTCTTTTTAATTTTTATACAGTTAAAAATATATTTTAGTATTAAAATCATGTGAGTTTAACATTTTCAAATAACTTGTAATCACTAAATTGTCTGCTATCTTTTTTCATATCCTTCATTTTGGATCTATAGCATTTATTAGGATGCATTTCATTAATAATTTCAACTTCTGGCTTTTTTTTTTTTTTTTTGAGTTGGAGTCTCACTCTGTCACCCAGACTGGAGTGCAGTGGCATGCTCCTGGCCACCGCAACCTCGACCTGCTGGGCTCCAGTGATCCTTCCACCTCAGCCTTCGAAGTAGCTGGAACTACAGGCATGCACTATCACACCAGGCTAATTTTTGATTTAATGTAGAGATGAGGTCTCTCCAAGTTTTTTTTTTTTTTTTGAGTTGGAGTCTCACTCTGTCACCCAGACTGGAGTGCAGTGGCATGCTCCTGGCCACCGCAACCTCGACCTGCTGGGCTCCAGTGATCCTTCCACCTCAGCCTTCGAAGTAGCTGGAACTACAGGCATGCACTATCACACCAGGCTAATTTTTGATTTAATGTAGAGATGAGGTCTCTCCAAGTTTTTTTTTTTTTTTTGAGTTGGAGTCTCACTCTGTCACCCAGACTGGAGTGCAGTGGCATGCTCCTGGCCACCGCAACCTCGACCTGCTGGGCTCCAGTGATCCTTCCACCTCAGCCTTCGAAGTAGCTGGAACTACAGGCATGCACTATCACACCAGGCTAATTTTTGATTTAATGTAGAGATGAGGTCTCTCCAAGTTTTTTTTTTTTTTTTGAGTTGGAGTCTCACTCTGTCACCCAGACTGGAGTGCAGTGGCATGCTCCTGGCCACCGCAACCTCGACCTGCTGGGCTCCAGTGATCCTTCCACCTCAGCCTTCGAAGTAGCTGGAACTACAGGCATGCACTATCACACCAGGCTAATTTTTGATTTAATGTAGAGATGAGGTCTCTCCAAGTTTTTTTTTTTTTTTTGAGTTGGAGTCTCACTCTGTCACCCAGACTGGAGTGCAGTGGCATGCTCCTGGCCACCGCAACCTCGACCTGCTGGGCTCCAGTGATCCTTCCACCTCAGCCTTCGAAGTAGCTGGAACTACAGGCATGCACTATCACACCAGGCTAATTTTTGATTTAATGTAGAGATGAGGTCTCTCCAAGTTTTTTTTTTTTTTTTGAGTTGGAGTCTCACTCTGTCACCCAGACTGGAGTGCAGTGGCATGCTCCTGGCCACCGCAACCTCGACCTGCTGGGCTCCAGTGATCCTTCCACCTCAGCCTTCGAAGTAGCTGGAACTACAGGCATGCACTATCACACCAGGCTAATTTTTGATTTAATGTAGAGATGAGGTCTCTCCAAGTTTTTTTTTTTTTTTTGAGTTGGAGTCTCACTCTGTCACCCAGACTGGAGTGCAGTGGCATGCTCCTGGCCACCGCAACCTCGACCTGCTGGGCTCCAGTGATCCTTCCACCTCAGCCTTCGAAGTAGCTGGAACTACAGGCATGCACTATCACACCAGGCTAATTTTTGATTTAATGTAGAGATGAGGTCTCTCCAAGTTTTTTTTTTTTTTTTGAGTTGGAGTCTCACTCTGTCACCCAGACTGGAGTGCAGTGGCATGCTCCTGGCCACCGCAACCTCGACCTGCTGGGCTCCAGTGATCCTTCCACCTCAGCCTTCGAAGTAGCTGGAACTACAGGCATGCACTATCACACCAGGCTAATTTTTGATTTAATGTAGAGATGAGGTCTCTCCAAACTGCCCAGGTGGGTCTCAAACCTGCGGGCTCAGGCAATCCACTCACCTCGGCCTCCCAAAGCGCTGGGATTACAGGCCGAGGCATCGAGCCCAGCTGGCTTTTGATTTTGAGGTTTGAAGAATTCACTGTTTATCTCTTGGTCCTAAAAATATTTTCCTATATAACTTTATAGGTGTTTTTAGGCTGTAGCTTTTTTGCAGGTTTTTTTTTTTTTTAAATGATATGAGTTCCAATTTCTGAAAATAAAAAATAGTTTTTTCAGGCTTATTCCTGTGTAATTAGAGTTTGGTAGCAGATTACTCTCCAGTGTGCATATTATTTTTCTTAATATTTTAATGTTAATTGCTATCTTATGTTAACAAGTATCTTAATATATGCAAGCACCTACATTAAATTCAAATCTAAACTTATTTGTTTAGAATTCAACCTTAGTTCATTTGACTTGATAACTATATTTGAAACAAATTTGTCCCTTTCTATAACAAATAAGGCAAAATAAGTTTTTACTGAATATGTCTATGGATATATAATAATTTATGACACAAGGAAAATATTTAAGAAGACTGCAATACCTCTCACTTTCCTGGAATTCTTCCCATAAAGCCTTGGCTTCAGCCTGTAGGTAAAATTTCTTAGGTCTCCCTTTAACCATGAGAAAATCTGGGGCCATGCAGATAATATCCGAGTATTGATTTCCATACTTTTCAATAGAGGATAACTACATGTGATGTTTGGTTTGCCTGTCTCATTTTTTTCTGAAATTTTTGTCTAAATTTGGTCAAAATAATCAAATTGTAAACTGTCACAAGGGAGGCGTTCTTTTTTTCCTAAGACCCCAAAATAACCACATTTTTATACTCAGCTAGACTATCTACCCCCCCAATGGTTTAGTAATTCTGCTTAGAATGTACATTTTTTTTTAGCCCAAAGGACTTAATTGAAGTGTCCCCCTTCACTTGGTCAAATTGTTTGGATGAAGAAGTACTGAAATATTACCTCCTAGGTTACACAAGTCTGTATCATGATTTGATCATTAGTTCATAATAATAGGAACCGTTCATTATTCACTAAAAGGGGGGGAAATATGCAATTGACTTGAAACAGAAAAGGAGAGGTATTTTGTAATGGCTGCTTTGGTTAATCTACCCTCTTTTAGTTGGGGAGTCTTCCATAATAGCAACCAATAACTCCTGAAAGAAGAACTTAGGAACCAGAGGGAAATCTGATGCCTTGAAGCCACTTATTTTTACTTAAGTAAGTAGTACCATTACTTGCAGTAAAGATAGCTATTTAATAGAAATTATCTAACAACAAGCAGAAGGAACACACCTAGCAACCCATGTTGGGGCCAGTTTAGTTTTGGGGAACTTCTCAGGCAAGTATATTTCTTATTTAACTTTGTTCAATCTGATGCCACATTATGTGGCATTGGAATGGTGTGTAAACAACTCAGATGGTCTACTGACATTGTTTAGTAGAGCTTTCAAGATTTTTACCTCTTAGGAGCAACTTTATAGCAGTTTTTCTCTCAAAAGCAATGAGGTCTGAATGTTAGACTATGCTGTGAAGTATACTACTGGGTCATTGCTTATCTAGAACATTATCAATTGTATGGAACTTACTGGAATATAATAATAAGGTCTAGTATTGCTTTAATTTAGAATGTTTGACAAAGGGTTGAGTCTCTCCTTTGGCCCCTTTTTGATCATATTTCTTCATATCTACATTGAAAGCAATGTTGCTACTTATCTATGAATGTGCTCACTTGGGTAGTTGAATTAAGATGCAAAGGAGGGAAGAAAGAAGAAGCAGGAGAATTTCAGGTTAAGGCACATACAGAAAGTGGCCTGAAAAGAAGCAGAATATGCCATTGAGGCTGAAAGGGAGAAAGGAGGGATTAGGGCAAGGGTTTGCATATCTTGACCAGAGTTAGGGTGTCTTCAGAAGTGTGGTAGAGGATATTTAGAATATTATCTTATGAAAGCATGGACAAGTCAAAATGATACAGTTCTTGAAGAATAAGTGTGTGATTTTGAGCAGGCAGATGACTGAAAAGAGTTACATTTGAGAAGCTTAATACGGCAGTTGACTGTTGCATGAGTTTATGTGAGTCAAACAGGAAGCAAGAAGACTCTGGCAGGCAGTTGGAGCTGTCCAGCTGGGAGAGCAGAAGTAATGATGGCAGTGAAAATGGAAATAAAGGGATGACAGATGCTATGGAATCTGGAAATTCTCAAATGAAGGCAAAAAGAGAGAAGTGTTTCTGATGACTTCTAGGTTTTAAACCTGAGTTGCTGAGAATGCAGTGGCTCTATAAAAAAGAATCAGAAAGTCAGAACTATTTTTATAAGAAAGGGGTGAAATCTGATTTCGGATTCACAGTGTTTATTGTGGTGATAAAATATCTGATGGTAGGTGCTTCATTGGCCTCTAAAGAAGAGAACGACAGGAAAATAGAATGAATGCACTAGGGTTAAAAACTAAATAAACACTAGTTTAGAGTTAATTAATATGGAAACAAGGGTAAATTTGTTAAGGAAAAGGGAAGAAGTAAAGATGCTCCTTGCAAAATGCCTTCATTTAGAGAGTAAAACATCTCTGTGTCCTATCTTTTGATAGAGACATAGTCTCATAAAACCTTTTGCCACTGAACACAAGAGGGAAGTGATATTTACCAATGACAAGACATTCTACCGGTCAAGTCCAGTGAGATTTCAATGGAGGATACAGTCAGTTTTTAGCCATGAAAATTATTTTTAATAGTGAAATTGCTTTAGAGTTGGGGATATCTGCATTTTTTTAATGAAAAAGAGAAATCAAATGAGTGACTCAGATGTGAAATAAATTTGAACCATCATAAAATTTGTATCATCTAAGTGATAAATTAATTTCTCTCTTTATTTTTGGAAGCTTGATATGCTCTATTAGATGACACAGTTGATGTGAGGTAGTGGGTTACTTAGCAGATAACAGAATATGACATTCAGCAATCTCATATCATTTTCATTTAGAACTAGTTATATGAAATTCAGTTTCAACAAGAATGCGGCCATTTGGCACTCAGAATGAATAATCCAAGGCCAACTGTAGAAATTGCTTCTGCTATTTAATCAACACACATTTCCTAATTAAATATTTGTTCTATTTCAAATACTCTTAAAAGCCATAGCAGTAATTCTCAAACTTTTGTTGGTGGTAAATCACCTCCTTAACATCTTGAAAATTCAGAGTTATAGTATTAAAAACTATTTTTTCTGATTCAGCAATGTTGACTTAGAGGTCAGAGAGGGACCCATAATTCTACATTTTTAATGTTTATCCTTGGATGATGCTGATACAAATTATCTATAGAAAGCACTGACTTAAGAACATGAAGGCAAATAAAGCTTAAATTCTGTGTTGGGTATCTAGAATGGGGTGCACACATCATCTAAGGTCTATAGAATGCGATTCTATAGAAACGTGTATAAAAGTATGCAAGTGGTAGCGGGAGCAATATATACAATTGGTAGCAAGAAGAACAAGAGGAAGGCATTCCCAGTTATTTTCAGTGTGATCTCACAAGAGATTCCTCTGTTTGTCTTGCACATGCATATTCTGACTGAAGATCAAGGTGAAAGGTACACTAAGCAAAGTAAACAGCATGACCAAAACATAAAATATATAAATTAATGCAGGACATTTAATTGGGGTTAGGGCAAAAGATGAAATATGTCATTCTGAGAAGTATAATTCATTACAGGAAGTATAGATTCATCCTGTAGGCATGGGAAGCAACTGAAGACTTGGAGGTAACATAGAGACATTATTAGGGCTGTATTTCCAAAAGCTTGCTGGCCACAGAGTAAGGGAAAATGGACTGGGGGAGATGTAATCTAGACAAGAAGTCATTGTGGTTTTAAAATATCTGAATGCCAAGACTGGATTTTTGTTGAGAACAAACATAAGGTTATACGCATGTTTATTTCCACACAAAGATAAAACAACAAATGATTTGCTTTAGGACTTTTGATTTAAAAAAAATACTTCTCAAATTTATTTAAAAAATTGTTTTCAAATAATAACTTTTCCCCCAACAAAATCTTACACAGAGCTGTGAAGTTAAAACAGATAATGATGAAGCCCCTCTACTTCTTTTTTTAAAATTTGTTTGTTCGTTTTAATTTTAAAGATGTGGTATACAATTCAGGATTAAGTATACAAGTGGTCATCATACAGGTAAAGTTTGGGTCTCCCTTTGGTCCCCACTTTGCCTGGTTTGAGATCAGATACCCTTTTTGATGTTCTGTGCATATGAGTGAGAACATGTGGTACTCTGTTCTTTGTTTCTGTGATAGATCACTGAGTATTATAGATTCTAATTATTCCATCCAAGTTGCTGCAAAGTACATATGTTTGTCTTCTTCATGGTTGCGTAATATTCCATCATGTATGTGTTCCACTTTTTTAAAAAAAATCCAGTCCAGTTTCGATGGGCAGCATGGTTGGCTCCATGTTTTTGCTATCGTAAATAGTGCTGCAATAAACATGCGTGTGCAGGTATCTTTTTTGTAGAGTGATTTGAGTTCCTCTGGGTATATTCCCAGGAGGAGGATCGCTGGACTATAGGGAAGGTCAATTTCTAGTTCTTTTAGAAATCACCACACTGTTTTCCATACACAACTTCTGGTGGGTGTTGCAGGAGGTAAAGGAAATGCTCTTTCCCAATAGGCGTCTCTTTTCATCTCATGTCCTGACATGTCTCTTTAGTAAATTCCAGGGATTTGAAACGGCCTTTTAGTGCTTCTGCCGTTTTTAGTTTCACCTCTTTCACGTTGGCAAAACATTGTCTTTCCTCTGAGGACTTTTTCATCTGGGGAAACAACCACCAAGAAAAGTCGCCAGGGCAAGATCAGGTGAATAGGGAGGGTAGGACATGAGGGTCACGCCATCTTTTGGATCAAAAATTGCTGAACACTCAGTGTAAAGTGGGCAGGTTCCCTTGTAAATCACCCATCAAGAAATGAGCAAGCGTGCTGAAATAATCTCTGAAAAAATCAACTAAAGTAGTCGGGCTCAGTGGCTCAGCCTGCCATCCTGCGCCTTTGGGAGGCTGAGGTGTGTGGATTGCCTGAGCCCGCAGGATCGAGACCCGCCTGGGCAACGAGACCTCATCTCTACAATAAAATCAAAAAATTAGCCTGGCATGGTAGTGCACTCCTATAGTTCCAGCTACTTGAAAGGCTGAGGCGGAAGGATCGCCAGAGTCCAGCAGGTCGAGGCTGTGGTGGCCGGGAGTGGCAACTGCACTCCAGTCTGGGCGACAGAGTGAGACTCCAACTCAAAAAAAAAAAAAAAAAAAAAAAAAACTAAAGTAGAACACAGCCTCTCACAGAAACAATTGCTGGCACACTGATGCTGATGGATTCTTAGAACACCTACCTAGCAAGCAAAGCCTGTACTACAAGCCCGTTCTCCAAAAGATAATTCTGGATTTTGGGGGAATCCTTCCCTTATATATATAAAATTTTCCACATAAGATGTCACATATAAGGTTGATAGCAGAGGTATGGTATTGTTAACAGTTTTCATGAAGTTTACACACCACAACTTTTACACCAACCCATTTTTATATTTCAAAATGAACTGAATTATGACTAAAATATTGTGTGTATTTCCATGTCTTTATTATATTTAATAAATATAGATTCCACTAGCTCCACTCTCAGAAACAAATCACTACGATTTTCTTTTAAGTCTCAGTCTTTTTCGCCTTCCTGTGTAACACTTTACAATAATAGCCTAATCATTCTCAACTCTTTTGGTATTTATTGCAAAGACATTAATTCTGATGGGCTCATTTAGTATTAATGTGGATGTCATAAGTACTTCAGTAGAAAAAGGATTTCTCCTGGAATTCAGCATTAATTAGCCAGGTCATTACTTCAAAGTGTTACTATTCCTTTCAGAACAGCATACTCCTTCCTGCAAAGTACATCAAGGCTCTTTCTGTTAGAAGGGGCACTTCCAAGTACTTAAATCTATTCAGAGAAAGTTGTGACAGTGAACAGGATACAATAGACAAGGTGTGGTAATTACTAGACAACTGATTAATAGAAAACTGATGTTTTAATTGAGCTTGTGTGGTCCCTGAAATAGCTTGAATTGAATAAGGGATTTGATTGCACTTTCAATTTCTCTGGAGCATAAAGAAGCAATCGCATTGAATAAAAGGCTCAAATAAGTCCTTCAATTTTTCACGGAAAGTTTAAAATATCAAATAAGTCCTTTAATTTTTCACGGAAAGGTTAAAATATCCACACATTGAAGACCATAGCAATGGGTGCATTAATCAGGGACTATCTTGGGCTAGAAACACTTGTGTATTTATAATTCGAGGTATTTTTAAGGCTAAAAGTGTTTTTTTTTAATGTTGTGGTGCTCTTCTGAAAAAAATACAAATTTCTTATGTTATTGTTATTTTATTGCATTATTATAATCTGCTTTTCATTATGAAAGCATAGTTACTTTTACATGCATTCATAGTGCCAAGGTCAGCTTATTATTCATCAAAGTAAGCAGGAAGTTTAAGTGTCTTAACTGTAGTACTAGGATGTCTACCATATCACGTATAGGTGTAAAATGGATTGACCTGATAAGATGGAAAATTATTTTAGATGCATATAAGTGGAAGAGTGAATTCACTCATTCCTCCAGTGACCTCTCTGTGACTCATTCTCTAAACATGATGGCATTGCAGAAAATGTCTTTTTATTCTGAGCTTTATTCAAAGGCACTATTCTACTGCCTCAGGAATGACATTCAGATTCCATATTTAACTGTTAAGGATTACAGCTTTAGCCTCAAAATAATCCCGGGGATTGTCTTCCTAAAATCATTTGCATCAGGCCTACTTGATGCAAGATGTCAATGGCCATAATTAAGGGAACTTATCAATTCTAACAAAGGGTATTCCTTTTATGCTAGAAAAATGTCAAAGCAAATGTCTAAATCAACTGAAGGCAGTATTTAAACTTCCTAGCAAATTTCCTAATGGATAAACTAAAAGACTATCTGATATTATTTAATATGAAGTAAACACCTTGATTTTGATACACCTAAATCTAGAAACATGGTCTGGATATTATAGTGTGAAGAATACTAGACTGGGTGCCAGAATTGCTGGATTCTAATTCTGGATCTACCACTAACTGCTTAAGTTTGAGGTTCATCATTAAAATAATTAAACCTCGTGTCTCCTCTTAGTAACAGAGAGTGGATCAAGATCCTAGGATCTACTCAGTTCTAGAATGTAATGACAGATATTACCGGTGGTGATTTTAGCATTTTGATAGTTATATATATCATAAAACTTTTAATGACATGTGTGTCTTTATATTTGGAACTGGAGAACTGCCTTTCCTTCTCAAGCTATGGAATTATTTGCCCATAAAACCATTATAATCCACAGCCTTGGAGGAGGCAATTTTTTCTGACAACTTTTTGCTTTGTTTCAGCTATTGGTTCCTTCAGGTTTTCAGTTGGATTATTCTCATCTTTCCCATCTCTGGGTGCTAAGTGCCTCAGATATCCCTATCATCTATTCTCTCTCTCTCTCTCTCTCTCTCTCTCTCTCTCTCTTTCTTTCGGTCCTTTTTAAGGTAATGTTATCAACTCCCAGAAAACTGATTTTATGTCCACATTGATGTACCAAATATATTTCTCAAATCTCAAACATTTAAAAACTTGCTTCATATCCAGCTGTCGTCCAGGCTTCTCCAGCTGAAAACTTGATAGTCGTCTCAAATTAATATGACCCAAAACCAAACTCGTGTTTCTCCTTTCATTCATACATCTATTCTCTGACTCTTATGCCACCTTTCAATCCATCATTAGATACTGAAAAATAAAATAGTAAATGGCAAAAGATCAACAACAGAGCTGACAATGACTACAACATTCACAGCAATTAAATAGCTGTCTTAAAAAATTGAGAAATAGATAGCTAAATTTCTGGACAGGGACGAATGATTTCAATGATCAGTGCTTGGCTGAAACAAAGGGCTTAGTCTGGTATGTGTGGCAAGGTAGGGAGGAGGAGGTGACAGAGGGGAACACTGAGAAATCAAAGAGGCCTTTCCCAATCCTACAAGGCTGGAGGGACAGGGTTGGAGGGCTGAAAAGGCTTTGGCCACCTGACTAGTTTTTCTTATAGAATATTAAATCTAAGAGTCAGGGTGAAAATGTTCAAAAGTCAGAAAAAGGTATCCCAAAGTCTCATGTTATTTAAGACACAAATATCCACCATGGAGATGTGGCTTTCTATATAAAATAGGTGACCAGTTAAAGCCCTGGAGGAAGTGGTGGATTGAAACAAAGATCTGTAACCACTTTTTCCTGGGGCACTTAGCAGCATCTGATACAACTAAGGGTAGACATCCAGGCTTGGCTCTGGGGAGACAGAGTAGTTAAGAGTGACCTCCGCATGCATGGAAGGCTGACTTGGTTTTGAAATGGCTTAAATCATATGACTTGTCTCCCTGTCAGTAAAGCTTCAAATTTTGAAGCTACATAAGGAAAACTGACAAAGAGCTGAGGTGGGCCTAATGCCTCTGAAAGAGAGAACTAAATATCTTATAGTTATTTGGAACTAGAAGTCAAAGACTAAAAACGTCCACAGTTAAAAGGCTTGAAAGTTCATGCTCTACACAAAAATGTAAACTAGAGGTAGACTGAATTTTATCCAAACTGCAACCCAAGTCCAACCAAGTCCAGTTACTAACTAGATTGTGAGAAGATGTCCTCTACCCTATGTATCCTAATAAAGAAAAAAGCAACTTGCTGTAGTGAAAAAAGAATCATCTGGAAGATCTATATCTTTATGACATAAGATATATGAGAGTCAATCAGAATTTAGTAGACAGTCAACTATATTTTGTAGCTAATTATTATAAGAGAAACAGATAGAATAGAAGCCAAATGTATAGGTAAGAAAATCAGTTGTTCCAATAGTTTTTTTCTTAAAAATATTAAAGATTAATAAAACTGATTAATCCCAAGCAAAATTAAAGAAAAGAGAAAAAAGCATGAATTTCCCATATCAGAAGTGAAAAGAAGGATATCATTATAGATTCTATAAACATTAAACAGACAATAAGAATATATTATGAATAACTTCTTCTTTACAGTCGCTTGGATATTTGGGTATTCAAAAGATATTATGAACTAGTTTGCAACTTAATATAAGTCTGATAATTTATGTAAACCAAATTCTTTGAAAATACTTTTTACCAAAAGTCAAAATATTTAGTACACATCCGAATAGTTTAATGTTTATTACAATTTTGAATTTGTTATTCAAATTTTTTTCCATAAGGCTCTTAGGACCAGAGGAGTTTACCAATACAATTTTTAAAAATATAAGACATAAATGATGGACATGACACATTTTTCTACATAATAGAAAAAGAGCAAAATATACTTCAATTTGTATTATGAGACAAACACAAGACTATTATAAGAGCATTATAAGAATAAAAACTTACAGTGCAATCACTTTCATGCAAAATGCTAAACAGAATATTAGCCAAATGAATCCAGTAATGTATAAAAAAGGAAGATACATAAAACCAGGTGGAGATTATTCCAAGAATACAAGAGTGGTTTAACATCCAAAGTAATTCATGACATAAATGGAATAAAAGAGAAATTTATTGACTACTTTCATAGATATAGATAAAGCATTTCATAAACATTATAATTGTTAATAAAAGTTTAAAAACATTTATGAAAATAACTCTTAGCAAACCAGAAGCAGAATAAAGCTTGTTAACCTGATAAAAGATATCTCCATGTATCTATAGCATACAACTTTCTTAATAAACGTTTCCCTTAGAATCTGGGTATTTGCTCTCACCACACCTACTCAACATTATACTTACTCATTGTCATAGCTAGTGAAATTAGGCAAGAAAATAAAATAAAAATCATAAAAATTTTAACAGAAAATATTGTCATTTTCCACAGATGATCTGGATGTGTGTATATGGCTTAGTCATTTCTTGTACTGATGCAACAAAATATTAAAGACTAGGTAATTTACAATGAACAGATATTTATTGGTTGACAGTTCTGGGGACTAAGAAGTCTAATATCAAGTTGCCTGCATCTTGAGAGGAACTTCTTACTGTATTATCCTATGGTAAATGAGTGAAAGAACAAAGAGAGGACAAGAGAAAGAACAAGAGAGAGCTGAACTCATCTTTTCATAAGAAATCCACTTCCATAATCACGAATCCACTTTCACAATTAGCATTAATCCATTCATGAGGTCATTGTCCCCATGGTCAAACACTTCTTAAAAGTCCTATCCCTTAATACTGTCACAATGGCAATTAAATATTAACATAAGTTTGGATGGTGACATTCAACACAACATAGCATTCTGTCTCTGTCTCCCTAAAAGTCATGTCCTTCTCACATACAGAATACATTAATCCCATCACAACAGCCCCACAAGTCTTCCATTGTTCTGGCACGGATTCAGAAGTCCAAAACCAAAGTCTAAGCTGAATCAGATATGGGTGATTCTCAAAGCAGAATTCAACTTGAGGCAATTTCTCTTCCATCTCTAAGCCGGTGATAACAGAACAAGTCATCTACTTCCAAAATACAACAGTAGGATAAGCATAAAATAGATATTCCAGTAAAAAGAACAGTAGGAAAGAGGAAAGGAATAACAGATCTCAAGTAAATACAGAAGCCAACAGGACAAACCATATTAAATCTTAAGACGCCAGAATAATCTTTGACCCCATGTGCCACCATCTGACCATGTTGGGGTCGTTACTGGATCTGCAAGGCCTTGAATGGTTCCACCTTCCTGACCGGGCTGGGCTCAGCCCATGAAGCAGCTCTACCAAAGCTGGAGTCTCATGCCTAGAGCTCTTCTGGACTGGGGCTGCAGTTCTTTGGTCTCAGAGGCAGCTCCACCCCTGTGGCTCCACTAACTATTGTCCTAATGAGAACTCTCTGTAGTGGCTCCACCACTACGAGAAATTTCTGCTTGGATCCTCAGGCTGTTCAAAATATTCTTTGAAATCTAGGTGGAGGTTTCTGTGGCCCCATGGCCCATGCACTTGTGTGCACCTGCAGAATGTGCATCATGTGAATAGGGTCAAGGTTATTGCTTGGGCCCTTCAGAGCAGCATCACAAGCAGCACCTGGGGCCTCTTGATCCAAGGATGGCATGACCACGGGGTGCTGCCTTGGAATGCAGGGAGCAGAGACTCGAGGTTGCCCTGGGCAGTAAGTCCTTTCTGCCCTCAAGGTTCTAACATTCTGTGCCTGTGATGGGAAACACAGCCTTAAAAGTCTCTGAAATGCCTTCAGAGTTGGTTATTCTCCCACTGTTTTGATAAATAGTACCCAGCTTTATTCTAGCCATACGATTCTCCATATAGAATAGTCACTAAGTCACACCATTGATAGTTTTCCGCATACATGCTTTTTTATTCTTTTTGCACGGTCCGTTTTCCAATTGTTTAAATTCTGCTTCGCTTTTAATAAATTCTGTATTTAGATCATTTTACTGTATGCAAATAAAAGAGCCATTTGGTTCCTTCAATATTTGCTTAGAATTTTTTCCTACCAGGTATTTTAGTTTTTTGCTCTTAAATTCTGCCTTCCATATTGCCCTGGGGCATGGGGACACATGCAGCCAGATTCTTTACCACTTTATCCCAAGGATGTCCTTTACTCCAGTTTTCAATAAAGGATTCCTCATTTCCATCTAAGAGCTCATAAGAATGACCTTTACTGTCTATATTTCTACACACATTCTGAGTACAACCACATATGTAATCTCTAAGACATTTCAGACTTTCCTTTTAGTTCCTCTTTTCTTTTGAGCCGTCACCAGAATCACCCTTAGCACATCATTCAAGTCAATCCAGGTTTTTGCTAGACTGTTTCTCCAAACTTTTCCAGATTCCTCCCATTACCCAGTGCCAAGGCCACTTCTTTATGTCTGGGTATTATAGCAACACCCATTTCTCTGATACGCAGACGTCTTCAATTGTTCCAGCACCAACTCAAAATACCATAGCCAAAGTCTAATGTGAATCAGATATGGGTGATACCCAAGGCAGAATTCATCTGGAGGCAACTTCTCTTCTGTCTTTAAGCCTGTGATATCAGAGCAAGTCATCTACTTCCGAAATCCAACAGTAGATCAGGCAGGAATGTCTATAAAATAGACATTCCCATTAAAGGCAATGGCAGGATAGAAGAAAGGAGTGACAGGTCCACTTTGTGTTGCTATGACAAAATACCATAGACTGGATAATCTACAATGAATAGAAATGTATTGACTGACAGTTCTGGAGGGTGAAAAGTCCAATATCAAGGTGCCAGTGTCTGGCAAATACCTTCATGTTGCACCATCCTATGATAGAAGAATAGAGGGGCAAAGAAAGGGCAAAAGAAAGAGGAGCACAAGAGTGGATCCTAACTCAGTCTTTCACAAGGAAACCATTACTTTGTTGATGAATGACATTAATCCATTCATGAGAGTGTTACCCCCACAACCCAAGCATCTCTTAAAGATCCCACCTCACAGTACTGTTATAATGACATTTCAACATGAGTTTGGGAAGAAATGTTCAAACTATTATGGTGTCGAAATTATCAAAATATCCACAGAAAAACTACTGGATTGTTTAAATAAGCTTATTAAGTGCAGTGGTCAATATGAAGTCAAAACAGCATTTTATATAACCACAAAAAGTAGAAAATGCAAATTTTAAAAAATGTGACTTACAGTAGAATTAAAAGCCATCACGCACCAATAAGTAATTCTGACACAATATGTGCAAAGCCACTGTGCTGAAAGATGAAAAATATTGAAAGAAACAAAAACTAAAGAACCGAATAAGTGAAGATGTCATGTCAATTTTTACCATAGTAATTTTTAGAATCAATACAATCCCAGAGGATAAAAGCCACAAACCACAGAGGACGTTTTCCTCTGGCCTTAAAACCAAATGGCTGACTGGATTTCAAAATTGCCTGGGACCTGTGATTTTTGTTGTTGTTGTTGTTGTTTCCTTCAATTTTTCTCTCCTTTTGAATGGAAATGTTTACAACTATAATTTTATGCTGATCTCACAACTGAATTTGGGAAAGAAATGAACTTGTTCTTGCATTTTAGAAGTCCACAAGTAGAGAAAAAATTGCCCCATGATGGATTTATTCAGATCCTTGCCCATACCTAATTTATATGATGAGATATGTGCTGTGAAAATAATTAATTCAAAATCTAAGCTGTTGGAATTCTAAATTATTTTGAGCTTTTTTTTTCTTTGAGTTGGAGTCTCACTCTGTTGCCCAGCCTGGAGTGCAGTGGCCGCTCCCGACCACCACAACCTCAACCTGCTGGGCTCCGGCGATCCTTCCACCTCAGCCTTCCGAGTAGCCGGAATTACAGGCATGCGATACCACACCTGGCTGATTTTTTGATTAATTGTAGAGATGAGGTCTCACTGCCCAGGCGGGTCTCGAACCCGCGGGCTCAGGCAATTCACTCACCTCAGCCTCCCAAAGGCGCGGGATGACAGGCTGCCTTTTTTCTTACCTACGTTGTTTTATTAAATGTTGCAAATGACTAACTGACACCAGGGAAGACCCTTTCCTGCTTCACTGTTGATTATCGTTATAGATGAACTCCCCTCCTACCTTTCTAACACAGACGTCACAGATATCAATTGTCTTATGATGAGAGTTAAATACATTTTTTCAGATTAGAGAGGATATGCAAACTAGCCATAAAGAAAACAAACCATGTGAAAAATAATTCTGTTGTTAATTAAATCTTAACTCATAAACCAGTCTTGTATGAAAATATTGTAATCGGCCATAGCCACAGTCATTGCCAAGCCATTGCAGTCATTGCCTTGCTAAGTTATGAGGTGGCCACGAACTCTTTGAGCTATGGCCAGGCCATGTTTCCTGGTTTGGGACTCCTCCCCTTTCCCTCTCTCTAATTTACTTTCTAAATAAATAAACTGCATTTTCTAATCTGAAAGAAAAAAAAAAGAAAATGTTGTAATCTTGTTAAATTTCTAAGAGTTTTCAGAAAGAACACAGCCCTGCTGACGTACTGAATTTAGACCAGTCAAAGCCAGCTGAGACTTCTGTCTTCCAAAACTGTATTATAAATTTATGTCAAAAAATTTTTATCATGATACAAAAATACATTTACTTGTCAGAGTTCTCCAAAGAGACAGAATCAATAGGATGGATAAATGGGTATATAGGTGATAGATATATAGATAGGTGGATAGATGATAGATTAGATAGATATATAGATAGGTGGATAGATAGATAGATAGATAGATAGATAGATAGATAGATAGATTAGATAGATGGATAGATAGATAGATAGGTAAGTAGAGAGAGAGAGAGAGAGAGATGATAGGTAGATAGATAGATATTAGATAGGTAGATAAATGAGAGATAATTTATTAGAAGAATTGCCTCACAATTATGGAGGCCGACCAGTCCCCTGATAGGCTGTCTGCAAGCTAACGAACTCGGTTGAAGTCCAAAAGCCTCAGAATGAGGGAAGATGATTATGTAAATTTCAGCGGGGGACCAAAAAACCTGAGAATGCAGGGTAAGGAATGGGTGCCGGTACAAGTCCCAAAGTCCAAAGGCCAGAGAGCCTGGAGTCCTGACGTCCAAGAGCAGGAGAATAAGGGCATCCCAGCTTTGAGGGAGGGAGGGAGAGAAAGACAGGGAGAGAATTTGCCATTCCTGTCTTTTTGTTCCATCCAAGTCTTCAGCTGGTTGTAAGGCATCCATCCACACTGAGGATGGGTCTCCCCCACTCAGTTCTCCCAAAGGCCCTTCTCCGCCAGAAGCACCTTCAAAGACAACATCCTGAAATAATGCTTTACCAGCTAGTAGGTATTTCTTAATCCCGTCAAGTTAACACCTAAAATGAACCATCACCACGCATAACGTGAAATCTTTTAACAAAATGTTAAGCATACAGCACAGTAATGTGAACTAGAAGCACCACGTGGTACAGGAGATCTCAAGGACTTCCTCAACTTCCTGCATAACTGAAACTTTATACCCAGCAAACAGCAGCATCCCATGGCCTTCCCCTCCCAGCCCTGTGCAGCCACCATTTGCTTTCTGCTTCTATGAGTCTGACAACTTTAGACTCCTCCCGGAAATGGAGTCATGCAGATTTTGTCTTTCTGTGATTGGCTTATCTCATTTAGCGTAATGTCTTCAAGATTCATCCAAGTTGTCACATATGATTATAATTTCTTTTCTCTTTTAATTTTTATTTTGAAATTGTGGGGTACAATTCAGGGTTAGGTATACAAATGTTCATTGTGCACATATCCTTATTGATGAGGTGTGCCCCTCCTTCCCCAGGTGGATATCGTCTACTGTCAATCCCAGCTACCCCCCACCTTGCTCCCTGCAGTTTCCCACTACTGCCAATCCCTTTCTTATAGTATTATGATAATTGTTCAAGGTCCACTTATGGGTGAGAACATGTGGTACTCATCTCTTTGTTTCTGTGAGAGATCACTCAGTATTATAAGCTCTAATTCCATCCACGTTGCTGCGAAGTTCACGATTTTGTTCTTCTTTATGGCTGAGTAATAATATTCCATTGTGTATAACTCAAAAAATAACAGGTGCTGGAGAGGACGTGGTGAAAAGGGCACACTTCTACACTGTTGGTGGAAGTGAAAACTAGTACAGTCTCTATGGAAATCAGAGTGGTGATTCCTAAAACTCCTACAAATTGACCTTCCATATGATCCCGCAGTCTGCCTACTGGGAATATACCCAGAACTCAGGTCACTCTATAAAAAGGATACCTGCACATGTATGTTTATTGCGGCATTGTTCACAATAGCAAGAACATGGAACCAACCATGCTGCCCATCAAAAGAGGACTGGATAAAAAAATGTTTTTTTTCAAACTAAATAATATTATATTGTATGTACATATCAAATTTTCTTGGTCCATTCATCACACAGTGGACATTCATGCTGCTTTCACGTCTTAGCAATCACTGAACAATGTTTCCCTTTTTTCTCCATCATTATCAGCACTTGATATTTTCTGGTTTTATGTTGTTTCTTGGATAATGATCATCATAGATGTGAGATAATATTTCATTGTGTTTTTTCAGGCAATTTCCTGTTGATTGGTGATGTTGATCATATTTTTATATCCCTATTGGTCATTTGTATGCTTTTAAAAAATGTCTATTCGTGTTCTAGGTTCATTTTTAATTTTTAAAAAAATTGTTTTTAGCAATTATGGATAATGGTACAATAACATGGGACTGCAAATACCTCTCTGAGACTCTGATTTCAATTCTGTTGGGTAAATAACTGGAAGTGGGGTTGTTGGATCAGTATAGCAGTTCTTTTAATTTTTAGAGGCACCTCCGTACTGTTTTCCATAATGGCTGGATATTTTAGATTTTCACTGACACTACACAAGATTTCTCTTTTTCCAACATCATTGCCAGCACTTGATGTTTTGTTTGTTTTTCTTGGATAATGATCATCACAGGTGTGAGATGATATTCCACTGTGGTTTTGATTTGCGATTTCTTGTTGATTAGTGATATTGAGCATGTTTTCACATACTTGTTGGCTATTTGTATATGATCTTTAAAGAAATGTCTATCCAAGTTCTATGTTCATTTTCAATCTGGTAGGTTTTCATTTTTTGTTCTTG
This sequence comes from Carlito syrichta, assembly GCF_000164805.1. Lineage (NCBI taxonomy): Eukaryota > Metazoa > Chordata > Mammalia > Primates > Tarsiidae > Carlito > Carlito syrichta. The sequence goes on from NW_007124395.1 coordinate 201,884, forward strand.
AGTTGTAAGACTTTCTCGTATATTGGAGACATCAACCCTTTATTGGATATGTGTTCTGCAAATATTTTTCCCATTCTATAGATTGCCCTTAATTCTGATTATTGCTTCCCTTGCTATTCAGAAACTTTTTTTGTTAGGTAGAGTCTCCCATGTCTAATTTAATTTTGTTACCTGTACTTTTATTGTCATATCCAAGAAATCACAGCCAAGAACAATTAAATAAAACTTTTCATAATTATATTTTTTAGGAGTCTTACTGTTTTGAGTCAGGTTTGAGTCTTTAATTCATTTTAAGCTGACTTTAAAAATAAAGTCTAAAATAATTTAATTTAATTTCTTTCATTTGGAAATTGAGTTTCTGCAACATCATTTGTTGAAGAAACTATCCTTTTCCTATTGTGTGTTTTTGTCACATTTATTGAAGAGCAATTGACCATGTATGTATGAGTTTATTTTTGAACTCTCTACTGCTCCATTGGTCTATATATTTATGTTTATGCCAGTATCATACTGTTTTGATTATTGTAACTTTGTAATATGTTTTGAAATCAGGAAGCATGAAGCACTGAGCTTTGTTCTTTTACGAGATTATTTAGCTATTCAGGATTCTTGGAAATTTCATATAAATTTTAGGATTTTTAAAAATAGACCTGTACAACAAAGACACGAGCATGCAATATATTTTGTGTCTATTTGTATCTTCTTTTATTTATGCTTTTCTTTGTTTTTGTTTTCAATGTGAAACTCTTTAATATCCTTTGCTGTTTATTTCTTTTTCATGTTATTGTAAATGAGATCATTTCTTTAATTTTCTTTTCAGATAGTCGTTAGTATATAGAAACAAAACCTATCTTTGTATGTTGGCTTTGCATCTGGAAATGTTACTAAGTTTATTTATCGCTCCTATCAGTTTTTTCTGTGTGGGATCATTAGGGATTCTGCATATAAGATCATGTCATCTGCAAAAAGATTATTTTACTTCTACCTTTCTGATTTGGATGCCTTTTATTTCTTTTTGTTGACGAATAGCTCTGCTTAGGACTTCCAGTACTATGTTGAACTGTAGTGACACGAGAGGACATCTTTTCCTTGTTCCCGTTCTTAGAGAAAAACCTTTTGGGTTTTCACCACTGTGTATGATGTTAGCTGTGGATTTTTCATATGTCGCCTTTATTATGTTGCACTGGTTTCCTTCCATTTCTAGTTTGTTGAGTTTTCATCATAAAACGGTGTTGAGACTTGTCAAAAACATCTTCTGCATCTATTGGGATAATCCCATGATATTTGTCCTTCATTCTTTTAATGCTGTGTATAACACTGATTTATTTTCATATTTCGAAACATCCTTCCGTCCCAGGGAAAAATTCTTAATCCATGGTGGTGTCTTGGATGCAAACTCTATTCCTCTTTGTTCATCCAGGGTAGAATCTTCATGTTGTGTGCCTTCTCCCAATTACACAAAGCTGTGCCAGCCACAGCAAGGCATGGTTGCTTTCTTTTGTTCTCAGTGGTCGCCAGGCATCAACCCCATGCCAGTTTGCTCAAGGTTTCCAATGAGGCGAGACAAATCTCATCCCTGGGGCAGTGCTCTGAAAGGAGGAGGAACACATGCAGCGCTCCCTCTGTCCCCTGAGGGGGTTGTCACCAGCAGGGCATACTGTCTCAGCACTGAGTTGTGCCAGCTTGGAGGACGGGCCGAGATGGCTGAAGCAAAATGACTCTTTATCATAAAGAGCCCACTTCCACGTAGCTGTTCTCAATTTGCACTAGCCTAGCGTCCTGCAACTTCTTAACTGGATTCTGGCATTCTCATGAAGGTATTTTGGTTCACATGCTATGGTTGCATCAATATTTCTGTGAAGGATGAAGGGCTGGGACCTTTTATTCTATTGTATTGCTGAAGTCACCCTCACACTTGTGTCCATTGAAGTCACCCTGTTTGTGGTACTTTGTTACAGCAGCGATAGTCGATGCATACGTGAAATATTTAAAACATTAGATAAGGCAACATATGAAACATATCTATGATTCATAATACAGTTAGAATCAATTAAAAAATAGGAAAATAGGTAGGCCACCAGAACCAACAGAGAACCCAAAAGCCTTTTATATATGGTCACCTGATTTATGAGAAAGGGACCACTGCACTGGGCAAAGAATTAGATTTTCAATAAATTGTGCAAGAAAAAATAGATATCCAAGTGAAAAAAATTATTTAGCACTACCCCATAAGATAAACAAAAATTGATTTCAGATATATTTCAAATATAAATATGAAAGGCAAAAAAATTAAAGTTGCAGGGAAAAAACATTGGAACAAAACATCTCCGTGATACAAAAGGCAATTTTAAAAACTCAGGACATAAAATTGCTCAATATGACTGAAAATTGACAAATAAGTCTACTTTGAAATTAGAAACTTCTGTTCATTAAAACACATCGTTGAAATCATGAGAAGGCAACTGACTGAATGGGAGAAAACGTTATCCACGTACATTTAACAAAGGCCAGATCATGTATGAAAACTGCTATGAATTAATAAGAAAAAGCATTCAACATAATTTTTTCAATATGCAATATATTTGAATAGACATTTCACAAAAGAGGAAATGCAAAAGGCTGATGAATACACGACTACTGCCCTGCATATTAGTCTGTACGGAAATGCAGATTAAAATCAGAATGTGATATTACACCTCTAAGGACAGTTGAAATAAAAAAGTTGAATAGTGGCCAATATAGAAGAGAATCTGGAAACTCAAGAAATGCTAGTGGGGTGTGAAATATTACAGCCACCCCAGACAACTATTTGGCAGTGTCTGCTAAAACAAAACATCTACCCTGTGACTCAATCATTCCATCCCATAGTTTGTACCCCACAAAATTGCCTTCATATATTCTCCAAAAGTATATATTGGAACTTTATCATGCCAGCACTCTTGTAGGCAAATGCTTTTTTTCCCTCCTTAAATCTGAGGGTGGCATGTCCTAGATAAGAGCTTTTTACTGTGAAATTCATAGTTAATAAAACATGGAGAAGACAGGAGCCAAGCACGATGGATAGAACATGAGAACACATACATCTTTGTTGTCATAAGTCGTTGATATTTGGACTTTGTTACCACAGCCAGATCTGACAAAGATATTATTAGTAATGGTAGCAATAATATCATCTATTGTTATACGTACTATCGTATGTTGGAAGTATTGGACACTGGGATAATAATCTCAGTAATCTAACTTTAAAATTGCCTTTTGCATCGAAGAGATGTTTTGTTCCAATGTTTTTTACACCCCACTAGCATTGCATGAGTTTGCAGATTCTCTTCTATATTGGACATTGTTCATCTTTTTTATTTCAACTGTCCTCATAGAGGTGAAATATCACATTCTGATTTTAATCTGCATTTCCCTACAGACTACTATGCGGGGCAGTAGTTGTGTATTCACCAGTCTTTTGCATTTCCTTTCTTGTGAAATGTCTATTCAAATAATCAAAAAGTAAAATCATTGTGTTCCACTCACAAATAAGTAAGTGGTGTTGTCACTAAGTTAAAAAGCTGATTCGTTTATTAGGACAATTGACTGTTAGAAAATATTTTTTTAAAGGAAATTATTATGCTTGACATATACGTGACCTTAGGTGAAGTTAGGCCTTTGGTTATAATTTCCTGTTGTAATTGCAGTGAAAATCAAATCCAAATGTAATCTTAAATATTGTAGTAGTGCATTTTGGGAGTGCTTATTGACACTTATGATGTGTTTTTCTCTTTCACATTGTATTTTCAAGTATTACTGAAATATATTTTAATTGCAAAATTGTTAATAAATATAATTGATGTATATTACTACTGTTTAGCAGCTATTGATGATACTTATATACTAAACAAACATTCTTTTTGTCTTTAGTCGGAGTGTAGCAAAAAATGTTTGTTTATAGAGTATTACCAATATGGTTTGTTTGCTGGATTATTTAACTAAATTTTGCAAACACTGTAGAATTTTGTAAATAAATCCTAGTTTTTCTAGATATTACAAATGAGGTTTTGACAAAAGTGTGATTTACTAATCTAAAATCAGACAAGATGAATTAGAATTAGAATTTTTAAATGACAGAAAATTAGTCATCTGAGCATAATGTCATGCAACAGAAAATCCATAACAAAAGGATAAACAATACAGGTTCACTACTTAACATTAAAAAAAAATCTTTTCAAGTAATTATTGCTTTAACCAAAAAAATTACAAAGTTGCAAATATAGAAAGGTTGGACAACAATAATTACAAGAAACTCACTTATCTTAAAAGTTTTCTAATATGTGTTGTCTAGGGAGGCAGCGTCATAAATTATTAATGTAAAACTTGCCACATTGTGCATTCCTATTTCTTTGCAATTCCACCTGCACTTGTCTTTTCAGTTCTATGGACTTCTGCCTAGACTTTTCACATTTGGAACTGTTTAAGAAGCCAGAATGTTAATGGGATTAGCTTGTTAAATCGTACAATGTTATTTTTGTATAGGATTGTGCTGGATAGCCATTCATGACCTCTTTCTCAGAATTTTTGTGAACTGAGAAAGTATTAAGGAATTTCTTTTTTTATTATTTTTGAGATATCAGATGATGCTGGTTTAAGAAAACATATGGTATATAATTTTCATATCCAAAAACATCTTTTTACACATTGAATCTATCTCTATATAGTAAAATGAATAATGTTTTCTCAAATTATCTTAAGTAAGCTTGTAATTCCTCTTCCCTTTAATTCGTAAGGTCAATCCATTTCACAGTCAAGGTTAATGGGGAAACAGCAAAATAGAAAAGACAGAGATGGAAACACTATGCAGAATTATGATTTAATGTTACTTTTTAACAAATCAAGAACTTCATGGTGCTGTTCTCTGAAAATGTCTCTTCCCAACTGCTCTCAGATTTGGTTTAGCGAGGGGATGTTGCCTTAACTTAAAAACTGCTGTTGGTCCACATTTGTTATTTCTCTTCTCTCAAACAGTATCTATGGAGTCTATGAGAGTCTTCATGGTCATAAGGAATATCACAATGAGAATATTCACATGTGGGTCTGAAAACAAACAAATGATTTTTTAATAAAGAGAAATAAAAATATTGTATTTATATAATTGATATCTTCATTGATATGGTTTTCATCACTCTGTGAGTTTGAGTTTCAAAAGTATTATCGTCTATGCTACAAATAAAATATAGTTAAACCTAATTAAGAGCAAGTTCAAGGGGTAGTACATCTATTTTTTTTTTTTAAGTTTAAAAAAGTACTGGAACAGTTACACAAATTCCCATGGAACGAATGATGGCACATCTGGGAGATAAATTCACATTGTCTACTTCTTTAACTAAGACCATGCAAAAATGACACCTAGAAAGCATTTTCTGATCTCCGCAGAGAAGCATATGCTAAATGTTTGGGCAGTACCTATCTTCCCATCTGTTTCTGCAAAATGGCATCTTTAGGGGCCTTGGCTTACTCCAGAAAGCCCACTGTTAAGCTGCTGAATGTTCAGCTGAGAATGTTTGTAGAGCTGTTGACCTCAAATTCATTTATCAAAACAACTCCCTGAAGAATTGTCTTTTCATACATTTAGTTGCTGGAAACTGTTAAAATTACAGGAAATAACAAAGACAGATATAACAAACACTTGCATACCTACCATTTAGAATTAACAAATGCTAACATATAATGTTTTTGCCTTTGAATAAAAGTAATTTTTTTAAAGACTCAGGTAAAAGTAGAGGCCTTTAAAAACTACCATCTCTTCTTCTATTTCCCATCCAAACTTCTATCACAGATGTATCTTTATTATAAAGTTACACTGCCTCCTTATCAGGTTCTTGTTTCACTGAATATCTATTATCCAGGAATAGGAGAGCATAGCCTAATGAGTGTCTTAACTTTTTCACAAATGTTATTATATCAAATTGGCCAGGACGGATTCATGGACAAGTCTCTTGGGGTAATGGAGTGAATCTTTGTGACATATATGGAAGAACTATAAGAGTCTTGAGACATTTTATATCAGCAGGAACACTGCCAACTTTGACTGAAAGGAAGAGGAAAAAATATGAAGTAAATAAAGGGTCTAAACTCCCAAAATTCTAACAGCAAGAAACAGATTGATAAGACTGCTGGTGCAAAGACTACCTTTTATGAAAAAAGAAGGATGATTCTGAGGAAAGATCCTTACACCTAGGGGGCAGAGATATAAACTGTCACGGATTATTCTTAGGTCTTGAATTTTAGTGGAATTTGTGTGGCTGGATTTAAAATTGCTTGAGACCAATGACTCTGTTTTTCCTTCTAGTTTTCTTCTTTTCGAACTCAGATGTATTAAACTTTTATCTTATGCCTGTCCCACTGCTGTATCTTGACAGCACATACTACATTTCTTTGGTTTCACAGGTCCACAGATGGAGAGGAATTGTGCCTGAAGGTAGAATATGTGGAAACTCACCACCACCTATTTCAGGTGACTTAGCTGATGAGATTTTGGACTTCTGAGGTGATAATATTTTTTTGAGATTGTTGCACTTTTAGTTGATGACCATGGATTGAGATTTAGAGGACTTTTAGATGAGGTAATTATATTTGGGATGACATAAATCTTTGAGGTCCAGAGGTTGAACTAGGGTAGGGAGAATAATGACCCTCAAAAATGTCCATACCCTTTTGAATATGTCACCATACAGAGCAAAAGAAATTTGCCATTGTGACTAGGGTTACAGGTTTTGAAATGGGGAGATTATCCTAGATCATTCATGTGGGCATAATCTAAACACGAGTCCTTGAATTTGGAGCATGTTTCTGTCTGCAGTCAAAGAGAAGGCAGAAGAATGAGTTTTAATATAGTAATGTGAGAGTGATTTAATACTCTTTTGCTAGCTCCAAAATGTGGAAGCTATGTGAAAAGACAAGAAAGAGGCCGCTAAACACTAAAGGGCAATCTCAGGCTGACAAGCAGCTAGGAATCGGACACCTCAGTCCTACAACCACATGGAACTGCACATTTTTAATGCCTGAGAACAATGAGAAGATACTCCCACAGAGACAAAAGAAAGGAAGACACCATCACATCATGTTAATTTTAGCTTGATGAAACATAGATCAGATTCCTGACCCAAAGAACAATAACATAATAAATTTATCCTTTTAAGTACCTAAGTTTGTGGTAATTTTTTACGGCAGCATAGAAAACAAATACAGTATGGCGAACTCAACATTATATATTTACATCTACCTAGGTGTATACTCACAGATTACATGCATTCATTTTCATTGCTGTGCTATATTTTAACATACAAATATATCACATTTCATCCATTTCTGTCCTGATGGATATTTATGCTGTTTCTAGTTTATTTCTATAATAAAACAATGCAGGAATAAATATTTTTCTTTATGTCTACTAATACTTAATGCAAAGATTTCTATGGTACATGTAGGGAAAAGAAGTACTGGGTTATTAATTATGCATGTTTCATACATTATTATTTATTTCTAATGCATCTTAGAATGGTTGTACCAATTTTAATTTTTGATGATATCTGATATATTTGATACTCCTTACTATTTTCCTCCATTTTTCTGTATTGAATTAGTTTTAATTTTCACCACTCTGCCCTATCTGACTTTAAAAGTTTTGTATTTTATTTCTAGTCGTTTAGTGATTAGTCATAAATTTTAACATACATGCTTATTTTATGAAAAATTTCTAATTTTTTTTGTTCTAACTTCTTTGAATAATACAAGGACATAGCTCACTTTAAATTTCTCTCCCCCATATTATTTTCCCTGTAATTTAATTTTACTTTCACTTGTTTTTAAGCATCATATTGATCATTGTCACAAAATGTTCACATCCTTCATATTTAAATATACTCATATTTTAATAATTTCTTTATTAATCACTACTCATTGCATAAAACTACTTTCTTTTGAATTCAGCTACCTTCTTCCTAAAGTACATCCTTTAGTAGTTCTATAAGGGATGGTTGGTGAATACTTCATTCAAAATTGACATCTCTTTTACCTCAATATTTTAGTTATCTACTATTTTCTGACTTTTGTTTTTCCAAATGAGAAGTCTGCTGTAATTTTAATTATTGTTTTTTCTATAAGAAATCTTTCTTATCTTTTGGTAGACTTCTAAGGTTTTTGAGGTCTTGTAAGTTCACCTTTATATATGAAGAAGTAGAATGTTTTTGACATTTTTAATTGTGATCAGGATTTGCTTGACTTTTTTCAGTCTGAAAGTTTGTGTGTTTCTTACGCTGGGGAAAAAAAATAGTTCCCTATCATCTTCACTTCAAACTCTACTTTTTAAACATTTTCTCCTCTTTTTCCCATCTGAAATGCCTATTAACTTGAAGGACTTTCTCATGACATATGCCATGTCTAATCTACCTTTTACATTTTGCATCTTTGTATGTATTTCTCTTCATTGTATTCTAGATGATTTCCTCAGTCTATACTTAAATTATTCAATCTTCTTCTCAGCTGTTTTTTTTTTTTTTTTTAAGGTTGGAGTCTCACTCTTGTCACCCAGGCTGGAGTGCATTGGGATGCTCAAGGCCACCACAGCCTCAACCTGCTGGGCTTAGGTGATCCTTCCGCCACTCGGTCCTTCAATTGTATTTTGTTTTATAGATGTAATTCCATTATTCAACAGTTAATTCTATTCTTAATTTTCTAGAGCTTATTTTTGAATCTTTATTAATGTGTCTTATTCTTTTTTTATACTGATCTCATGCTTTCCATTTCTTCCTCTTTCTCTTTGGTAATTTGAAAGCCTTCTTGAAAAGGTTGTTTATCAAGCCTTGTTCAGTTTCTCTTGTGGTTTATGAAATGTCAGTATGCATTTCTTTGCTGTGGCCTTTGTTTTCCATCAAGTCCTTTGTTGTGAAATTGTCCTGATGAAGTATGTTTGTAGGTGCCTTGGTCAGGGTCCTATGTCTTTCACTGTTTTCTAGATTTTACTTAACCTTTGAGTTTCTTCATCATGCTTGTAGCTTAATGCACATATATTCTACACATGAGTCAAAGCAGCCTGGGTGGGTGGAACATTTCCTCATCACTTCCCAAAGCTTTTGTCTAGGGCCTGAAGCCTGAACCCATTTCAGAGGCAAATGTTAACAGCCACAGACTCAATAAAGCTTATCTCTGATTTAGGAATCCCTATGATGCCTCATAATTGTCTCCTCTTTATTCCTCTAATTTTGAGTTACCTTTTTCATTCCTGGCATTTGGTAGTGCCTGCTTCAATTTAAGTTCAACTGTGCATTTAATCCATGATTCTTATGTGATGGGGTTGGAGTTGAGTTTTTCTGAGTCAGATTATGAGCAGGTTTTTCATATCATCATGTTCATGCTTTTCTCATGTAAAAAATAACAAAATAGAGACTTTAAAAAACAATATGCGACGTGGTCACCCATTTTGAATTGTTTATTTAGGAGGGAAGTGGATGGTGGCATTTTTGTCACTCTGAGTTCCTGTTGCTCAGAGACATCTGTGCCACATGGCAGCAAACCAGAAATGCCGGTACCACTGCTGGTCTTCCTTAAAGGTGATGGAGTATTTCTATTTGGAATGCATCCAACTCTTCCTAAAAAGACTATTGCCTGTGGATGATCATGTGGAGGGAATGTGGACTTGTTTTAAAAACAAATATGAAATAACTATAAAGGTTTATGAAAGAAGAGTGGAAAGAACAATTTTGAAGAGAAATTTAATTCGTGTGCACTGAGTTATTCCAGGGTTAATATCAATAGAAAATCGTGTTTTCCTGATTTTGCCTCTTGTACATTTTGCAGGAGTTCCAACCACTTCTCCCTAGCTTGTTTGTAGTTTTCTTATGGGGTATTTATATGCACTATTGAGCTATTTCCTTTGATGGCTTCATGATTTCTATCATTTTCATCTGCTCCTTTTGGGGCATGCTGTTTTGATATCTCTGAGTTCTGTAGTCACTGACATCACTCGTGTCACCAAGATTCATTGAAGGCACATGAATAAGCCAACACAGAATACCCCCTCCTGCGTTTTCACTATTCCAGATGTGGGCAAGTCCAGCTTCCAGCTAACCCTGTTTAACCTACTCTGCACTCTAACATACTCCAACAGTATTCTCAAACAAGAAGCATACTTTTCAACACCTTACAGCCACAATAGGGATAATTTAACTAATAGTTTTTAAGAACTTAATATGTGTCAGGTGTATAAGTACATTCACTTGTATTATTGCATTCAAGTATATCCATGCTGTAGGAACTGATACTGTTTCTTTTTTCATAGGAGGAAAGTTAGATAAGGAAATTTTGAGGAACTTTCCCAAGGTCACTCAGCCTGTGAGTAACAAATCCTACACAGAAAATAAAATCTACTTGGAAGCAGATCTTAAGCTCTTAGACCATATAGTAGATTATGTATTTTAAAAGCTTGTCTATTGATAATTTAATTGTGTCGGTCACTGTGTTAATGCTTTACATACTTTATTTCATTTTTTCTTAATAGTAAGCAAAAAATAGGTACTATTATGAAAATCCTAATTTAGAAATTAAACTAAGCCTCAGAGACATGAACTTACTCATGATCACATACCATGAATAGCAAAGAGTAATTCAAATAAAAATCTGTCAGGAACTTAGTCTTAACTGTTCTGTTATACATTCAGAAGATCATTGCCTTGAATTCTCAAGTGCATTATCATTTGTATTTTATTTCTGACTCATCTAAAAGACTGAAGCTGAGAGATAAGCATTGGTGAGATATATAAAATTGATCCTCCTTACCTCTACTTACCCATAATCCTTGAACTAAAATTTTTGTCCTTGATAAGTTTTCCAAATAATAAATTTTCTACCTCAGAAATTAATGCAAATGGATTTCCCACTGCATGGAACATCAAAATCCAGGGATGGCCACTGTTTAGACTCAATCTTGAACTCAAGCAAAAGATAATGTGAATTCCTGCTTTTGAGCATAATCCTGGAGAAACAAAATGAAGCCGGGAATGTGCATTAAGAATTAAGAGATCTCTTAACACCATAGCAAAACATCAAAGATATTTCATGTACTTTTTTTCCCTTTGAAGTAATAAAACTTTAAAAAATTAATGTCCACTCTATTTGCCACTTTGTATAACAGCTAAACCTATAATGTTGTCTGTATGTTTTTATTTCAGTTGGCTTCATCTACCTCCAAGAAGCACCTAATTTATTTTCTGCGATTTGATATAGGCAAAGCAAAATAGTAAACAGTTAACTGATCTCTTGAGGAAATGTTGTTTGCTAGAACTGGATTTTATTGATGCTGGCTTATCTTTATCAATACATATACTGTCCGAACAACGCAAAAGAAGTTTACTAAGTCAAAATATTCTCAGCAATACTAAGCCAAAAATATTATTTCTCAGATGTAATTAAAACCAAGCAACAGTTCAATTTTTTTTTCCTCCACCACTCCACAACATAGCAATGAAAAATCCCTGGAGGAAGTTATAAATGTTTCCAACAAACAAAATGAAGAGAAACATTAGTCAGTTTCAAGCCTCATTTACTCAATGATGGGCGGTAACAATGTCATAAATCACTGACTACCTTTTAAGTCATATGATCTTTTGTGCCATGGGCCTTTCTATAATTTTTTTTGTTTAACCAACATGGAAATATTTGAAAAATAAGGATTTTTAAGAAACTAAGGACATGGAATATGAACAACACATTTGCGTAATGCAGTGTTCTAATAAATAATTCAGGGCAGCCTGCAGTTTATAAATGCCACTTATTAATAATATTTGATAATATCATTTTTATTTAAAAAACTGTATCAGAGAAATGCATATTTAGTAGCCACTATAAAATCATGCTGCAGTGCTTTAAGAGATAATTTCAGTATTTCTGAAATGAAATACATTTTAATTTTGGCCAAACAATGTACTACTATTGCCTAGCTAATTAAATACATATGCTTTACATCATATCTGAAGGATCTGTTCTAATATTTAGGATGGAAACAAGACATTTTAATGGAGGTGCAAGATTATGAACAATCGCCTATGCTTCAAACCTGAATCATGTAATGAGTGAACATATTTTGAAATGTATATCCCTATTTAAATGCCAGATTTGAAATTGCAAATTATATGCAATTTATTTAAAGCTTATATTCATTCCTCATTTCAAAACGTCACTTCTTTTTATTAATGGGAAACAATGTTTTAAAGCCAAAGGCATTGCTGAAAGAAAATGGTATGTCTGGAAAAATCATAAATAACTCTAAGCACTTTACATATTAAATCTACTAGAAATGCAAAATAATTACATACAAGTACTGTTAAATGCACATTAAACATTTGAATAGTCCTATTGGTACTTTTAAAAACTTTGAAACAGCTATGTCAAAATTCTACATTGTATCGTGCTTCTTTATTGAGTATAAGTTAAAAAAATATTTTCATTCTAAAATGGAGCTATTGAAAATACATTGACACATTCTCATATTTTTTAGTTAAAAATGAAAGACACTGTGACCATTATCTATCTATCTATCTATCTATCTATTTATCTATCTATCTATCTATCTAATCTCTACATATATAGACATATAAAATTTTAAGACTTATATGTTTCCTGTACTTTCTTCTGTCTCTTTCATTTGTAATCTTTGTCTATTTTTCTCCCAATTTCAATAGTAGAGACTTTCATTTTCTTACTGCTTTTGTTGCCCAGAATATATTCTACAAGTGTGGGGTCTCTAAGTGCAAAAAAGGTTAAAATTTGGTTCCTTTGAAAGTGTTACAGAAGTAGTATCTTTCATAGAAAAAAAAAGTTTTACACTTTCTAAGTATCTTTGGCAAAGCCTATTGCAATGGGTTTCTTACTTTGGTAGACTTGATTTAAAGAACAAATGACTGCTTTTGTATGAAATGTTCACGTGTCCCTTTCTACTGCCTTCTGAGAAAGAGGAGGAAAAAAGTAATGCTATAAAAACTAAACCTTTCAGGTTTTTGTTGAATGTAGATACACTGATTTTTTTCTACGATACATTAAAAAAAAAAATTCAAAGTAAATTTTGCAAAGACTATTTTAGCAAAGAAACAATTCATAAATTGGGCATCACCCCAGCCAATAAAAAATTAGAGAGCTTCATCCAGCAATGAGAACAGCAATTACAGACAGAAAAAGGAAGGGATATAAAGAAACAGGCTGAGGTGAGTGGATTGCCTAAGCCTGTGGGTTCGAGACCCGCCTCGGCAACTTGGCGAGACCTCATCTCTACAACACAGTCTTATCAGTTACTGCCAGGCTACTGCCTTATTTGGACTAGTATGAGCAGTTTACAGTCTGTGATTGAATGCAAGCTTAGCAGCTAGGATTGGCTGAGACTCTGCTAGTTGTTACAAGAATATACTCTCCGGTTAGCTGGCTGTTTGTTTACGAAATAAGTGAAGTTATAGTTCCTTACTTGTGGAAGTAGTTTTAGACTAAGTGTAATTTAATTCAACATAAATAGTCAGCTCTTTGTATCTGTAGATTCAACCAATCTCGGTTCAAAAATATTAAAAATAATAATAATAATATAAAAATAACAACTCAGCAATAAAAATAATGCAAGTAAAAATACAGCATCACAACTATTTGCATAGCATTTGCACTAGATGAGGTGTTGTAAGTAATCTAGAGATGATTTAAATTATACAAGAGGATATGTGCTGTTTATATGCAAATATGACAACATTTTATACAGGACACTTGAGCATCCTTGGACGTAGGCTACCATGGGGGTCTGGAACCAATTCTCTATAGATACCAAGGAAGAACAATTGTATAACCAATTTACTCAACGAACAACCTAAAATTATGGATAGCTTAAAAAATTGTTTCAAACTTTATTTTAGAAAGATTTGTAAAATATTAAGAGTTCATTTTTAAAGATATTTTACAAAAAAAGTACTCTCTACTATAGCAAACCACTTGCAATTTTCCTAATGCAGAAGAAATATAAATTGGCGGACAAATAGCAACTATTAAAAACAAACAAAAAAACAGATTTTGTATATGAGATTGCATTATTTTTATTAGACAAAAATATAATACTGCTTGTTAGAATAAATGTTTAACAATGATTAATCAAGGACCAAATTCAATTCAAATTTTAATATGAAAAATAAAGCCGGGCTCGGTGGCTCAGCCTGTAATCCCAGCTCTTTGGGAGGCTGAGGTGAGCGGATTGCCTGAGTCCGCGGGTTCGAGACCCGCCTGGGCAACTTGGCAAGACCTCATCTCTACAATAAATTTTTAAAAAATTAGCCGGGCGTGGTGGCGCGTGCCTGTAGTTCCAGCTACTTGGAAGGCTGAGGCGGAAGGATCGCCGGAGCCCAGCAGGTCGAGGCTGCGGTGGCCGGGAGCGGCTACTGTACTCCAGTCTGGGCGACAGAGTGAGACTCCGACTCAAAAAAAATAAATAAATAAAAATAAAAATAAAAAATAGCTGTCTTGCAATAGGTATTCATTCTAGTAGTAAGTGTTCTAGAAATTGAAAGAAAATTTTTAAAAAATCTAGTAAAATTGCTTTTGCTACGTTTACTTATGTATTTGACAAATTGGAAAACAGAGTTGTGAAAATTATTTTTACCTCTGCATCCTTATACCATGATTGGCATTATCATCATCATACAAAGCAAAAACAATTCCCTTCAGAGAATCCATTCAGTTGTTATATATAAGATAATGTTCAAGTGCCTTTGGAAATAGATCATTTGAGGTTCAAATTTCTACTCTGAGCCTTGAAATATCTGCATGAGATATTTCATACTACATACAAGTACTGATAATCCACATTAAACATTTGAATACTGCTATTGATACTTTTAAAACCTTGAAACAGCTATGTAAAAATTCCATGTTGTATTGTGCCTCTTTACTGAGTATAAGTTAAAATAATATTTGCATTCGAAAATAGAGCTATTGAAAATATATTGTCACAATCTTATATTTTTCAGTTAAAAATTAAGGACCTCGTGACCATATCTACCTACATAAGTTCTAATTTTATTTTGTAGCAATCTACTTAATTTCTAATTTTACTTTGAGAAATATGGTTAAAACACTATATTTAGCATTTAATGAGCAAGAATTAGTAATAATTCAAAAAAAAAATAATTTTTTGCTCCCCAAATAATTCTATAGAAGAAATATAATAATTACCTCCTTTTTATAAATAAAAGAACTATTAAAAGTCCTCTTAGTTGACATATCAAGAAACAAATAGGAAGAACCATAAACACAGGAAATCTGACCCTAGAGCCTAGGCCACCCTCAGGTAGCTACCTAAGTGTGGGCATACCAATGCTAATTTATCTTTCTTAGTGAACAGGAATCTAATTCAATACAAAATTCATGTCTGAAAAGGGGGATATTATCAATAAATATCTCTTGGATGAACAACTTCTTACAAAGAGTATGTATACTCAAACGCAATGCAAACATACAATTTTATGTATGTTTATATAATTATATCTGATTAAACTGAAGGAGAAAAATTTGATGAAAACAAAATGAAATTAATCAAAACTAGAATAAATCTAAAACCAAATCTGATTAAAATAGCTTTTGATAAAAATGCTTAGATTTTAAATCTTAATCTTTCTTTTGCTAAAGAAATGAGATATCAACAAACCTAACACACCAACAAAAAGCAGACGCAACTAAGGCAAAATAAATCACCCATCCCCTTGTGTAAAGTAGCAACCAATACCACAAAAATCCCCATCCTATGATAAATGATAAATATTTTAGCCTGAGTTTTAGAGAAAATCAAATAAAGGCAGAAGAATCAGGAACATCCACCCTTAGAAAGAATTAAATCTCGTCCCATGAAAAGAGTAAAGCTAAACAAAAAAACAAAGCAAAGCAAAACTTAAGGAGAAACTTACAGGCCAGCACTCTGCTAGAGAAAGAAGAGAAACCTAATTGAGATTAAGTCAGTGAGAGATAAGATACAAAATATTGGCTTGCCCATAGCATATTTGAAGAAGCGACTGGTTCACATGAATTGGGAGTATAGCATTAAGGCACAATAGACTATATTTTATTGGTCCATTAATACATGCCTGAGGCAGAAGGCTCTAGGTTCTTACCTAGAATATTTTATATGGAAATGTTTCACAGAACCAAGAAAATAATACGATTAGCCACATATTCTGAGCCAAAATAAACTTCAAAAATGCAATAAATTTGAATTTATTTTATTGAAAAGTTCTCCAATTGATTGAAGTGAAATTTCTTTAGTCATACAAATTAATTCCTGAGCAGTAAATCTAGTTTGATTAAAAAAGATCCCGGCAATTTCTGTCACCCTTGCTAGCTCTGGCATGTCTCCCTTTCTTTTCTCTCTTACTTCTCTAATAAACTTTGTTTTAAAACTTAAAAAAAAAAAAAACCTACACTAAGAATGAGTAAAGAATATCAATTTTACAGAAAAGTTGTTGCTAAGAGTCTAATTACACTCAATTAAAAATAGTTTTATTTTTACAGTCACATGGGATGTTTAAGTAAAGATCAGAAAAAATAGCAGTGAAAATAAACACAGCTTGATAGAGGATGAAAAAAATGGTAGTTATAAGACTTGTTGTCAGTATAAAATAAATGGTGCAATAAAACACTTCATAAAATATGATTGATACTTATACCACTGGATGATAATAGTACCTAAACTATCTTAGTGCATTCCAAAAGCATTGGTGATTATAGAGTAACCAACATATTTGTTGGATTGCCCAGCCGATAAAGTCAAGGACTGTTTTGAACCTAATGATATTCTGCTCAAAAGACTTTGAATACCTTCTGTAGTATTCTGCCTAATATTCTAGTTACTTCTTCAACGGTCCCGTGAGCCACCGAGATACTCAGGAAGGACTCTCTTGTCATAGAGCACTGGTGGATCTTATTTGCCGTGGCTCTATTTGGAGATCACTACATACAAAGTTCAGAAAGAATGCAGATCTAGATAGCTAATTTAGTCAGACTCCAGCACAAAGTCAATTCACAGAGTAAGAGTAAGACATACACAGAGATCTTGAGAGGGAAAGACCAAAAAGCTGCAGCCAGAGGAGCTGGCATCTAAAAAGAGGAGAGAGTGATCATATACATAATAAACAGATGCATGAATCCACTGCTTTGCTTACAGTCCACTTCCCGTTTTTGTGTGCTAGAGTTCATTAACATACAGCTCCGATCAGTGTACTGAGGGCTACATCTATAGTTGTTTTGCTTGAGAGAGTTCCAATTCTAGGGCCTTTTGCTAGAAGAAATACTCAGGGAAGACATCACCCAAATTCCTTTTAATCGTCATCATTATGAAATATCCTCAAACTAAGAAGATCCTTAAACTAAGAATTAGAGAGTTTTAAATGAGCTCTACCCAATCCTTTCTTCTGACAAATATTATGACACTGCAAGGCAAAACTTCTTGCACTTCTTATTGTACATCGCATATCTCTAGGCTAAGAGAGTCTACATTACCTTACTCTCCAGATTCTGTACCTAATAATCCTTTGAGAAGTTTATTCCTCCTCTAGTAAAATATAAATCCTTTTATTTCTATGAAATGTATTTCCTTCTTTACCACTACTCAGTTACAAAAGTTCATTAGAACAATCTCTGTGCACTTAGTATACTTAACACTGTAATCATTATAATAGCAACCATGATGATGGTAATACCTGAATTAGTTTTCTACTGCTGCTATAACAAATGGTCATAAAACAACGCACATGGTTCTGGAGGTCAGAAGTCCTACCATCAAGGTGACAGCGGGGCTACCTTTCTTCTGGAAAGGAAATTTTCCCTAAAGGAAAATTTGTCTTTGTCTTAGAGGCCACCTGCATCTGTTGGCTTGTGGTCTTCTCCCGAATCTCTGAAACCAGTGGCTTAGCATTTTCCCATTTTTTATTGACTTTTATGAACTTGCTTCCCTCTTTTCCATATACGGGCACTTGGGATTACTTTAGGCCCAGATGGGTCATACAGACCAATCGCCTCATCTCGAGGATCATGGACTAGCAGCTTTAATTCTCACTGCAACAATTAAATTCCTCTCAATGTATAACACACCACATTCACAGGTTCTGGAGACTGAGGACATAAACATTCGTGGGAGGTCATTCTTCTCCCTGCCACATCATCTAACATATATTGAGGAATGCCTATATGAAAGGCACCGCACCAAGAACTTTGCTACTGAATGTCTTCTTTTTTTCTGAGCAACTAATCCATGAAAATTTTCAAAGATGAGTCATTCTTATATCATATTTGCTGTCTTGACTGTGTTCTAATTTGTCCGTGCCTTACTCTGGGATATAATTACATTTGATGGATTTTCTAGCTAGTGCATAAGTAGTGACCAAAATACCCAAAACAGACTAAGTGCTCAACAAATATTTTTTGAACATAGAAGAATAAAGTCAAATATTGGTGGACCACTTACTATCATCATTTGCACCACTTGATATGAGCAATTTTGGCTCACACTGCTATCTCCTAAGAGGTAGCTATAGCCGAGTGTCTGTATTTTTCCAGAATTTGTATGTCAACCTTCTAACCTCCAATGCAGGGCGATAGTATTGGGAGGCGGTGGTGCCTTTCATAGATGATTAAGACATGATGATGTGAAAGGGATCCTAAAGAGCTCCTCATCCCTTCCACTGTGCGAGGAAACAGTAAGAAGGTGGCCATCTATGAACCAGGAAGCAGGCCCTTACCAGACATCTGATCGGCTGGCCCTATAAACTTGGTCTTCTCAGCCTTTGGAAGCGTGAGAAATAAATTCCTATTATTCACAACCCACCCAGTCTATGGTATTCTGTTACAGCAGCCTGAGCTAAAGCAAGTGCTTAATAATAATTACTACTATTCTCATTTTTGCAGATACGGAAATTGAAGAAAATGGATTATACAGACTTCCCAGAGTAAGAAAGTGAGTAAACCATGAAAGCTAAGATTCAAATCCAGGCAGTCTTGCAACAGAGCTGATTCTTGGTACAAATGTTGTTGTCTCCTTCAGTGGGAGCAGTAGTATATTTTAGACTCCTTTTTATTTTATGATCTTCCTAGCCACAGCAAACTTTCTATTTTGAAAAATTTATTTATTTATCTATTTGTTTATTTATTTAATTTTAAAGATGTGAGTTACAATTCAGGATTAAGTGTACAAGTAGTCATCATTCAGGTAAAGTTTGGACTTCACTTTGGTCCCCACTTTGCCTGGTTTGAAATCAGGTGCCCTGACTGATGTTGGGTTCCACTCCCATGCCCGGTACACCCTGGCAGTATCCCACTACTGCCATTTCCTTTATTATAGAATTATGGTAAATGTTCAGGGTCCGCTTATGAGTGAGAACATGTGGTACTCTGTTCTTTGTTTCTGTGATAGATCACTGAGTATGATTGACTCTAAATCCATCCAAGTTGCTGTGAAGTCCATATGTTTGTCCTTCTTTATGGCTGCATGATATTCCATCGTGTACATGTGCCACATATTTTTTATCCAGTTCAGTTTCAGTGGGCAGCACAGTTGGTTTCATGTTTTCGCCATTGTGAATAGTGCTATAATAAATATTCGTGTGCAGGTATCTTTTTTGTAGAAAGATATGAGTTCCTCTGGGTATATTCCCAGCAGGGGATTGCTGGTTCATAATCAACGTCAATGTTTAGTTCTTTTAGAAATCGCCACGCTGTTTTCCGAAGAAGTTGCACTAGTTTGCATTCCCACCAGCAGTTTAGAAGTGTCCTTTTTACTCGTATTCTCACCAGCATCTGTGTTGTTTGTTTTATTAATGATGGCCATTCTTACTGGGGTTAGATGGTATCTCAATGTGGTTTTGATTTGCATTTATCTGCTGATTAGTGATGCTGAGCACTTTTTCATGAGTCTGTTGGCTGCCTGTATATCTTCTTTTAAGAATTATTTGTTTATATCTTTTGTCCACTTTTTAATGGGGCTGCTTGTTTGTTTTTTTTCCTTTTGGCATGTTTGAGTTCCTTGTAGCCCCTGGATGTTAGTCCTTTGTCAGATATACAACTGGCATGTATTTTCTCCCATTCACAGCAAAATTTCATGCTATGGAGATAAGAATTTACATAATTGTCCCAAATTATATGTTAACATTGTTTATTAATGTCCTTTTTGGCTCTTTCTTGTCCTTTGAGCCATAATCCTGATATTGTATGAAATAGGACCCCCTTGCAAGGTTCAGCAAAGAAAGTAAACTTCTCCAACCCAGAGACTCAGCACCTTAGCCTCTGAGCGAATGACCATCCTGCTACCTGACTCATGCGCTCATACACACGTTTACCATGTATCCAAATATAAATGAGAAAGTCAGAACTTCTTTGATTTCAATAGATCTAAACTATGCCCATCATTTTTGCCATCACTCAGTAGATGTCCAGTGCCAAATAGACATAGAGATATAAACTCTTTGACACACTTATAATCTGGTTTGGCGATGAAGACAGACTTATGATATGAACAATGCCAAAGAGATCATTAAGTGAGATTAACTTTCCAGTATCATTCCCCCTCCCCTACTATAATAAATGCTCACATACTTTCTCTTCATTAATGTACAAGGTAAAAGCAGTGAGACAGGCATATAATAGAAGAGTTTAGAGAACAGAATGACCACTCGTTACTTTGAATCCCTATGAGTTCCATAAAAGAAATGGCACTGGAACTAAACCTTTGATGATTTTTGTTATTTGGATTAGCAGAAGAAAAGCTATGAAAATTATGTAAAAGTAAGAAAAGGGAGGGACTATATTTGAGAAACAGATAATAATCCTTTGTGGATGAAGCATACTTAGGCGAACGGTCAAAGTTGGTGGAACCAGTATTGATGACAGATCACAGAAGCCTTAAACACCAGGTAAGATGGCTTTGACTTTCCTCTCCAGGCAGTGAGGAGCCATTGACAGCTTTGGAGCAGGAGAATGACATGGTCAGAGATGTGATTTAGTGAATTCATTTGGCGGAAGTATATAGAATGGATTGAATAAAGTGTGTTTGAAAGATCACAAAGACATCAAAAAGACTTATTTAAGACTGAGGTGCACCACATGCATTGATTGTTCCCTCTACTTAACACTCATTCTCAAGATCTTCACAAGACTGGCTAAGTGGATTTCAATTTTCTCTCAATTATCACCTCCTCAGAGATGCTATTTCTGACTATCTATCTCCTTCTGAACACGTTTCTTAGTCACTCTCTTACTTTGTTTATTCTTCTTCATAGCACTTCTTGTTGTCTACTTATGTGTTTAACTTGTCTCCTTAGTATATCTTCCCTACTGTGAGGAGGGAAACCCTAGAAGGCAGTGACTTTTGTGTCTCTTGTCCACCAGATTAGCCATAACCTAAAAGAATTTTGAACACAGGAAACCATATTTGTTATTAAAATGAATGAATGGCTTGACTGAGACTATACAGCAAGACAGTAGTGTCTTTAACAGGGCACAAAGAATGCCTATTATGTACCTAGAAAGTGTAGAAAATACTTCACAATTCCCACCTAACTTAACTAAGTCTAAGACATTTTAGAAGATCTGCACAAAATTATCATATGTATTAGAAGATAATTTTTGAAATTTAGTGCCACTTAGCTCTCAAACTGATGTGATTCTAACATATTTCCACCTTGATTCACCAGCCTTGAATTTTTTAAATTCCTTGCTCCCAAATTCAATCAACCACCCTCATTCTGGTTTGGCATTTATCCTCATTTTTAATTTACATCTACAAGGGAATGCTCTTTAATTTAAGAGTTCCTTGCTCCAAATTTTCCTCTTCCCCAGAAAGCTAGACTTCAGTCTAATCTCTTTATACACTCTACAGGTAGTGGCAATTTGGATTGAAATTCAATAAACTTTCAATCTTCAGATTCAAGAAGTGCCCAGTGGTACTGGTACCATTTTTATCCCTTCTGAAAATTTTAATATTCAGCCTCCAACAACAACTATTTAATAAATACCTACCTTAAGTGAAATCTGACCAATTTATATGTGCCTTTCAAATGTTAAGCCAAACAAAGTCTACTACTACCCCTTTACATTTTAGGGACTCAGTCAATTTAAATTTAACAAACAAAAGTTTATATCAGAAACCACAAAGTTAGACTGTATTGAATGGAGCCCCATGTGTTGAAGTGTTCATGTTTCTACACAATAACAATGTGTTTAATTAATACACTCAAAATATGTGATCTGCATCATTTTTCAGTTTTTTTGTTGTCACTGTTGAAAAATTGGAAGCATTCTTTATTTTCTAATGTAGCTTTAAAGCATGATTTTAGCTACATATAACTATCTAAATTGCATACTTAGCTTTATTTCATTCATGGTCGTAAATCACAAGGCAGCTTTTTGTACTTTAAGAAAATAAATGCAAGCTATTAGATTAATAACATGCACATATTTGGTTATAATAATAAAATAAAATAGTTGTCAGTCAAATAACATGTCAGTTTCCATGGCATATGTTAGGAATAGAAACAGTAGGACCAAAAGAATTATCTAGATAAGGAATGTTGATTAATATGACAAAAACATAATGTACCATCTTTCTACTACTCAAAATTATATTTACCATAGTTTTGAGGCTCCAGTACTGTAAACTGCCTGTGCTATCTGAGAAACGTAATAAACAAGGAGGAAATTTGATCTAAGGAAATCATTCTCATATCTTATAAATTCTGTCAACCTAAAAGCAAGAACAAAGAAAGGATTCAAACAATAAGCCCAGATTTTTAAGTATTCATGTATCTCTACTATTTAAAAATATCTGTGTATAACAAAAAAAAGGCAAAAGAAAAAAAGCTCTTAGCCATAATAGCCTTTCTTTCTCATGAACAATTAAACCTTAAGGGATCTTTCCGTTATTGGGCAATTTCTTCTTTTGAGACCTTCCAAACACTTCAAGAGTGAAAAGGCTGATGAAGCGTTCTTGATTTAAATATTTTGATGAAATACAGACTTTAGAGCCTATCTATATAGCTACAAGCTTAAAAAAAAATTTTTCCCAAGCAAAAATATTTTTTGTTGAATCCTTTTATTTTTTGGATACAGTTTAATGTAGC
Source organism: Carlito syrichta (assembly GCF_000164805.1). Taxonomy (NCBI): domain Eukaryota; kingdom Metazoa; phylum Chordata; class Mammalia; order Primates; family Tarsiidae; genus Carlito; species Carlito syrichta. Next base: position 225,043 of record NW_007124395.1, read on the forward strand.
CCTGCCTCTCAGTTAAAGTAGTTACACAGCTACTCCATTACACTGAAGTTATTTTTTCATATATTTCTTCTCTACTTCCTATATGATTCATGGTGACACTGTTCTTTTTTCAGCTTTATTGCCAGTGCATAACACAGAGCATGGCATATCATAGTTGCATATTAAACACTATTTGAACAGGCCTATCAACCACAAATCATAGAAAAAATTGAATGTAAGGAAAAAGTTTCATATAAAGGAGAAGACTTGAAGGGTTTTATTATGTTCTTTAAATGTTTAAAGTTCAGTTACTGAAATCCTTAATATTATTATCTTTCACCCCCATGGAATTGATATTTTTAGATTTTTATTTGACAAGAGAAAATGAGGTTTAAAGAGGTTTTGTAGTTTTTGCAAGTTGATAAATCTAGTGAGTGGGTGTTCATGAACATAGGATAGATAGCGAGAAATATCTCCGAACTATAACTCTTAACTACTACTCACCTGCCTCTAGTACTATATAGATGAGTAACCAATAAAGAGTTGACCTTGGTGCAATGCTCTAAATGAGAAACTATTCAGTGCCTCTGCCTGTTTAATGTAAGTAACCTTTTTCTTTTCTTTTTTTGTGAGTTGGAGTTTCACTCTCTGTCACCCAGACTGAAGTGCAGTGACACATACTCATGGTCACCGTAGCCTTGACCTGCTGGGCTCAGGCGATCCTTCCCTCTCAGGCTTCCAAGTAGCTGGAACTACAGGCATGCATTACTATGTTCCTCTAATTTTTTGATTTATTGTAGAGATGAGGTCTCACCATGTTGCCCAGACTGGTCTCAAATTCCATAGGCTCAGGCAATCCTCTCACCTTGGCCTCTCAACATGCTGGAATTTCAGGCCTGAACCACAGTGCCTGGCCTGAGATATCTTAAGTTTCCTTTTAAGTGGAGTGTTTTCTTTCTTGTTTGCTTCCCTTGCTACTGATGTTTATACACTGCCATGAAAGTTAGGATAGAAAAAAATAACACTTTTTTAAAAAGTGCAGCAGTTAAGCAAAATGCAATTTTTTTTTCTGTGTTGAGTCTTACTCTGTCGCACAGATTGGAGTGCAGTGGCACGCTTACGGCCATCCCAGCGTCGACCCGCTGGCCCCAGTGATCCTTCCACCTCCACCTTCCAAGTAGCTGGAACTACTGGCATGCACTACCATGCCTGGCTAATTTTTGATTCATTGTAGAGACAAGGTCTCGCCAAGTTCCCCAGACTGGTCTCGAACCTTCAGGCTCAGGCAATCCATTGGCTTCAGCTTCCCAAAGTGCTAGGATGACATGCTGAGCCACTGCACCCAGACAAGACTTTTTTTCTACCAGGCAAGTTTGTTTACTTAGTTGTTTCTGGTCGCTCTTCCATACAATATAAACTTCTCAAGAGTAAAAAAACTTGTCTGTCTTTTTCACCATTGTATGTTGTACCTAGAAGTGAACTAAATTTTAGTATTGTAGGAGAATTACACCTAGTAAGAGCTAAATAAATCTTTATTGAATACATGAATGTGTGATAATACCAGAAATAACACAGTGTCAGTAATGATTCATCTAAGTTCATGGTTGGCTTGCAACAGAAATATTATTACAATATTGCTCCTCTACTTTTAAGATCAAATGTAATATTAAAATATAGTTATGACAGTAGACCAATGAAAAAACAATTTGTATACTCTAAACATTTTTAATGTATAAAAAACCAAGCACATGCTGGTGGTTTAGTTGTAAGGTATCTTTCTGCTGTGTAATGGAACCAAGAAATGAAAAAGTCAAAAAACCTAGGTTCAAAATAGAGCTCATACATGTATTAGTTATGTGACTTTTTATAAATCACTTAATCCCATCTATGAATGACAATATGTTGTAGGACTAATATATTACTAAAAAATAAAGCCATTAGCTCAGTGTCTAGCATATAATAAACACTTACTAAAATGTGTTATTGTTTGAGAGTAAGCTCTAGCTTTCAATTACATGCAATTACTTTATAAATTCTGCATCAAAAACAAAAAATATTTTACATATTTAGTAATATATTTTAGCCTTCTTCATAGCTTAAAGCATTTTTTATTTTGTTTTGCTATTTCTGAAATAGTGATTTGTAAGGTTTTGGTTCATTCTTCTTATTGGGCAATGCTAAATTTCTAAATGCAAACTGCTCCATTTACAGCTTCTAATTTTAGTAGTGATAACATGTATGAATAACTGAATCAACCTCTAATGTAAGTAATAGAAAGAAACATTATATGATCAGTTTTTAAGCATGTTCATCACATCTTATTTTGCTAAGAGTATACCTCAGACTCCTGTTTACCTGGGCAGAATACTGCTATCCAAACTTATCTAGAATACCAAAGGAAACTTCGAAAAGGAGGAAGCAAATAAAACTTTACTACTTTAAATAATTTGTTTAATGTATTAACAAACTTATCAAAATGAAGATTAATTCTCACTAAAGTAATCTAAGTATACGGACAGCCAACAGACACATGAAAAAGTGCTCAGTCTCACTCATCAGCAGAGAAATGCAAATCAAAACCACATTGAGACACCACCTAACCCCAGTAAGAATGGCCATCATTAATGAAACAAACAACAACAGATGATGGTGAGTATGCCAAGAAAAAAGAACACTTCTACACTACTGGTGGGAATGCAAACTAGTGCAACCTCTATGGAAAATAGTGTGGCAATTTCTAAAAGAACTAGAAATGGACCTTCCATATGACCCAGGAATCCCCTTAAAGAGTCTCAAATCATTCTACTGAAAATATACCTGCACACACATGTTTATTATAGCAATATTCACAATAGCAAAAACATGGAACCAACAGTGCTGTCCATTGAAACTGAACTGGGGAAAAAAATGTGGTACATATACACAATGGAATATTATGCAGCCATCAAGAAGGAACATATGGACTTCACAGTAACTTGGATGGATTTAGAGTCTATCATACTCAGTGATCTATCACAGAAACAAAGAACAGAGTACCATATGTTCTCACTCATAAGCGGACCCTGAACATCTACCATAATACTATAAGAAAGGTATTGGCAGTAGCAGGATACTGCTGGGGTGAGAGGTGAGAATATAACATCAGTAAGGGTACCCGACCTCAAACCAGGCACAGTTTGGGACCAAAGGGAGGCCCAAGTTTTATCTGTATGATGTCCACTTGTATACCTAAGCCTAAATTGTACCCCACATCTTTAAAATAAAATATATATATATATATAATTTAAAGCAATAGAATACATGATTTATTGCAAGGATCTAGAAATGATATAACTATATTAATAAAGTATATTGATTCACTGAATATTTTTCATTAGGTAATGCAGAAGAAGCATCATTGACTTAACTTTCTGTACCAATATTGGTTTCCTAATCGTACCATGTTAAAACTTAAAAATTTAAAATAGTTTTTGTAAATTTTTCATACAAAGCTTCTCTTTAAAATATTATTTTTTAATTATATCATTTTCAAACTATAATTTTATATTTTATCATATAAAATATAGTATTATAATATTTTATATTATATCATTTTCAAACTAATTATGCAGTGTGCAAACTGGTAACTGGAAAGAAAAGCCCAACTTTAGTAGAAGAATCCAAATCACAAAAATAAAAGCCCAAATATGGGACATAGAAGACAAAAATATCATAGAAACAATCAGCAAAACAAAAAGTTGGTTCTTTGAAAGAATTAACAAAGTTAGACCAAGAATGACCAAGAAAAAGAGAGAAAAAGTCCAAATAAACACAATCAGAAATATAAAAGATCAAATCACAACTATTCCCAAAGAAATACAAAAGATTATTCGAGATTACTATGTATACTGTATGGAAACAAACTTGATAACCTAAATGAAATGGAAGACTTTCTGACATCACACAACCTCCCCAGGTTGAAACAAGAAGATATTGAGATCTAAAGAGACCAGTAACAACCCAGGAAATTGACTCTGTCATACGAAAACTACCTACCAAAAAAAGCCCCGGCCCAGATGGCTTTCCAGCAGAATTCTGCAAAACATACAAGGAGGAGCTAATACCAATCCTACTGAAAGTATTCCAGGCAATTGAGAAAGATGCAATTCTCCCCAAATCATTTTACAAAGCTAACATCACACTGATACCCAAACCAGGTAAAGATCCAACAAAAAAAGAGAACTATAGGTCAATATCCCTTATGAACATAGATGCAAAAATCCTCAACAAGATTCTAGCAAATCCGACCCAAAAACACATCTCAAAAATAATCCACCATGACCAAGTAAGCTTCATCCCCAGGATGCAGGGCTGGTTCAACATTCGCAAGACCATAAATGTAATTCAATACGTCAACAGATGTAAAAACAAGAATCATATGATTATCTCATTAGATGCAGAAAAAGCTTTTGATAAAATCCAGCATCGTTTCTTGATAAAAAACCCTCAAACACCTAGGTATGGAAGGAACATACCTCAAAATAGTAAGTGCCATCTATGATAAACCCACAGCTAACATATTGCTAAATGGACAGAAGCTTGAAACATTTCCCCTGGAAACTGGAACAAGACAAGGCTGCCCACTCTCACCTCTCTTGTTCAACATTGTGTTGGAAGTCCTAGCTCGGGCAAGTAGACAAGAGAAGAAAATCAGGGGTATCCAAATATGAAAAGAGGAAGTTAAGTTATCCATTTTTGCTGATGATATGGTCTTATACCTTGAAAATCCAAGAGAATCTGTCAAAATCTGCTTGCACTGATAAATGACTTTGGCAAAGTTTCAGGGAACAAAATAAACATGCAAAAGACAGTTGCATTCCTGTACACCAACAACAAGCAGGCAGAGACCAAAATAAAAAGCACAATCCCATTCACAATAGTCACCAAAAAAATGAAATACCTCGGCATCTTCCTAACCAGAGAAGTGAAAGACCTTTACAATGAGAACTACAAAACGCTGCTCGAAGAAATCCAAGAAGACACAAACAAATGGAAAAATATTCCAGGCTCATGGATAGGAAGAATCAACATTGTTAAAATGTCCACCCTACCAAAGGCAATCTACAGATTCAACGCAATATCCATTAAGTTATCAACATCATTCTTCTCAGACCTAGAAATGACAATACAGAAATTCATATGGAAACATAAATGACCACGAATAGCCAAAACAATATTTAGCAAAAGAAACAAAGCAGGAGGTAACACACTTCTAGACTTCAAACTTTACCATAAGGCTCAGTAATCAAAACAGCCTGGGATTGGTACAAGAACAGGCACATAGTCCAATGGAGCAGAATAGAGATTCTGGAAGCAAAACCTCAATTTCTCAACCAACTCATCTTTGACAAAGCCTCCAACAACAACCACTGAGGAGAGAAGAGCCTATTAAGTAAACGGAGCTGGGAAAACTGGCTGACCACATGCAGAAGATTGAAAGAGGACCCCTACCTATCACCATACACAAAAATTAACTCTAAATGGATCAAATACCTAAACATAAAACCTCAAACTATAAGAATCTTAGAAAATGCAGGAGTCACCCTTATGGAAATTTGAACTGGCAACCAATTTCTATTCAGAACCCTAGAGGTCAATACCTTACAAAATATGATAGACAAGTGGGACCTCATTAAACTAATGAGCTTCTACAAAGCAAAAGAAACCATCAAGAGAGCAGGGAGACAGCCCACTGAATGGGAAAAAATATTTGCCAACTCTATGTCTGATAAAGGCCTAACATCTGGGATCCACAAGAAACTCAAACGTCCCAAAAGAAAAAACCAAACAGCCCCTTTATAAAGTGAACAAAAGATATAAATAGACACTTCTCAGAAGAAGATATACTGCAGCCAACAGACATGAAAACGTGCTCAGTCTCACTCATCAGAGAAATGCAAATCAAAACCACATTGAGATACCACCTAACCCCAGTAAGAATGGCCATCATTAGTAAAACAAACAACAACAGATGCTGGTGAGGGTGCAGAGAAAAAGAAATGCTTTTAAACTGCTGGTGGGAATGCAAACTAGGGCAACCTCTTTGGAAGACAGTCTGGTGATTTCTGAAAGAACTAGAAACTGACCTTCCATATGACCCAGCAATTCCCCTATTGGGAATATACCCAGAAGAACTCAAATCATTCTACAAAAAAGATACCTGCGCATGTATGTTTGTTGCAGCTCTATTCACAATAGCAAAAACATGGAACCAACATTGTTGCCCATCAAAGCTGGACTGGGTAAAGAAAATGTGGTACATACACACAATGGAATATTATGCAGCCATAAAGAAGGACAAATATATGGACTTCGCAGCAACTTGGATGGATTTGGAGTCGATCATACTGAGTTATCTATCACAGAAACAAAGTACAGGGTACTATATGTTCTCACGCATAAGCGGATCTTGAACAATTATAATGCTATAAGAAAGTGTTTGGCAGTAATGGGAAACAGTCTGGGGGATTGGCAGTTGAGGGAAACAGCTAGGGGAGGGAGGGGCATACCTCATCAACCAGGGTACCTGCATAATCAACGTTTGTATACCTAACCCCGAATTGAATTTATAATAAAAAATAAAGTAAATAAATAATAAAATAAAGCATTATTTTTAATTATATCGTCTTCAAACTATAATTTTTTATTTTATCACATCAAATATAGTATTATAATATTTTATATTATGTCATTTTCAAACTAATTATGTAGTGTTCAAACTAGTGACTGGAAAGAAAAAATTAGGTTGTACTAATTCATTACCACCGTCCCTGCTGATGATTTACTGATATTCATGAGGAACTTGCCAAAGGTCCAATGAATGCCTTATAGGATTCAATAATTATTGAGGTCTAAATTGTTACACGCTATTGGAACTATTGGTGTTATCAAATACATTTGGTAATTTCATTCTCTCTGTAGTCACACTGTCAGTTCACTTGGAAGTATAGAGGTCTTAATGCTTCTTATCGTGTTCTTGTCAAAAGGGGAAAAGAAAGAAAGCAAGCTTCAGAAACCTTAGCGCTATGTATTTCTGCCAATCAAGGTAATCCAGGAGATAAATGCAACAATAAGAAAAGACCCTCTTCCTTTGTTCACCACTAATTCATCACACTTTTCACAGCTGCATCTCAACTGAAGCAACACAGATTTGACCTTTAAATCTCAGCTAGGCTTCATTTGATCCTATATCCCACAGGTGTAACTTTATTGAATTCAATACTTCCATTGCCCTTTTTCCATAATTTGACTTTGATTTATCTTTTAACGATCAGCAGTCAACATTAACACTCTAAGCCATAGGTGTGAAAATCAAGTGGTGAGCAGTATCAGGACTGTAATCATATATATCTATTCAATACCATTCTATTAACTGTGAGACAAAAATACAATTTGATTTCATCGATTAACAACAGAACAAATTTGCGCAATTAGTTATCTCTTGTAGTAACCACTTTATCTGCCTTGGGATTTTGGGACTGAAACACATTTACAGGCAGAAAATATAAAGTCATTAATGAGGCCCAAGTATGGCAATGGTTCGGGGACAATATGTGGTTATTTCTACGATTTCACATTAAACATTTGTATTCATATATTACTTTGTGTTTCCCTCTTCAACAGACACTTGGCGCATTCTAAAACTGCACTGAAAGTTAATTCAAGGGGGTTTACTGAACAATAAAAACTTAAATCCTTAAGGACCATTCTTTCCTAATAATTGTTTCTCTTAAACTGGTATAAACCTACCTGACCCTCCAGTAATTTTTTACTTCTAACCAACTGAAAGTTAATGAACCACAAATTACACTGGGGAAGAGAATTGGCTTTTTACAAGGAGTTGGAATGTGTTGAATGTGGTGAGAGAACATTAACAAATCTGTCAATTAGCCTGGAAGGTATTTTGACTTGTATGCGTTCTGTTTGCTTGCTCAATACATCAAATGAATTCCCTTCATTTTGTTTAGTATTATTTCTAATAATAACAATACCCAAACAGCCTTTTTTGCAATCTATAATTTATCTTTTGTGACAGTTTTCTCAGAAGTTTCAGAGACCTAAGCACAAACTTTTCAGACCACAGTATAATTTTTAGAGCTGTGGTTCTGCCTCTTAAATCTTAGCCCAAGAATCTCTGGGAAGGAGACAAAGTTACTTTTCCATAAATTCCTATCAGATAATGCTATAACTGGCCTTAATTTGAATTCGCATCCTAACCATATAATTTAAAAATCTCAAATGGAGAACAGGATATTACGGCATTTCCTCAAACTTTCAAAACATTTTAATGATAACTATTTTAATATCTAGAATAGATTATCCATCTATTGGTAACGTCCGATTATTAATACTTATTGTCTTTCATAGCCTTAATAACAATTTTCTCAAATGCAAAGGGAAAAAATGCATGTACTAACACTATCCACTGCCTTTTAGGCCAATAGTTTTCAAAACCTGTTAGATACCTGAAAGCCTAAATTAAAAATAAAATAAAATAATTTTGAAAAAAAAGTAGGAAAGAAAAGACAAACTTCTATAGTGGGAAAGAGACTTTAGTTTCATTCATTTAAATTTCCAAAGTTCAAAATTAAAAAAAAAATCATTGTTCTAGAATATCATAAACCAGTATGTAAAGTTTAATTGTTATATTTTGGAGAAAGTAATCAAAATTTGATGTATCAAAGTTCTTCTTTTTTGTCACAGTTACTTAAAATTTTAAGGTAAATTATGATTATTAATTCTACAATTTTGTTAATTGCTTTGTAATAGAGTTTTCAGGTCAAGGTATAATATTACAATATAAAAGAAGATAATATTTACTATAATAGGTAAAAGACATTTCTACTATTAAACCAAGCTAAATAGATTGCTATTAGTGTACTTGATATTATACATATTATTTATTAATGCTGTGAACACTAAACTTATACTTCACTCTTATAACAGCCAGAGAAAGACACTTTCATACTTTATTAATTCAGTTGGAGCAATTATGCAGAAAACAACTGATTGGCCAAATGGGGACCTACAATAATTGTTAAATTATAAAAGTGTGTAAGTTATATGTAGTAATACAAATATTTTGGAAAAAAGACATGTTTAAAATAATGTATTCCACTGGCAAATTAAAAAAAAATGAAGCATAGCTACCAAATATTTCTGTTCTGTAATTAACCTTTTAAATGCTATGTATTCTTATACTATTATTTTGAGAACACCATTTACTTGTAATACAGCAATGAAAAACATATTTCATAAAATAATCTTCTTTATTTATAATTTTCAAAATAATTTAAAAAATTTACCTGAGAGAGCTACTGCAGAGTTTAACACTTAGTAATTAATGTTTTCTTAAATTTGAATGAGGTACATTCCTTGGATTGTTGGAGTATTCTGTTTAACTATGATTTTAGCTACATAATTCATGTCACATGACATTTCAATTAATAAACAAGAAATAATTATCAGAAACAAAAACAAACCACATTTTCTTTCTTTTCCCCACAAGTGGGCAATAAGTAGCCAAACAGCAAATTAATCCAAAAAAACAAAAAACATGATGATATATAACACAGGTAAATTAAATAAACAAAATTCAGGCTTTAAATATTCATAAACACAACTTTTATATTATATTTATTTTCTAGAGATTATGGACAATGCATTTCCTTGCATGCTAGAAAATACGTATAAACACTAAATATGAAGATATCGAAATTATAAATACTTAGAAAATGTGAAAACCTTTCATTTTTCTTTGACTCCTCTCTTTCTTTCATTCCAATATATTAGTTATCTATTGGTAAATAATGTAAAAAAAACCATAAAAGTTCTTATAATAAACATCCATTTATTATTTCTTAGAATACAATGGGTCAGTCATCTGAATCGTTTTATGGTTCTGGTTCAGGATCGACTCATCTTCTATGTGCTCACACGTGGGGCGACAAGCAGGTGGCAGTCCAGCTGGGGACTGACTAGCTTACTGTGGCCTCAGTTGGGACCCCTCAGCCATGCTTCTCAACTTTTCTTACCCCACTGTAAACTAGCTTGGGTTTGTTTTCATGTTGGTTGCAGTGTTTTAAGAAAGAAAGTGGAAATGAGAAAGCCCTTCTGAATTCTTCACTGGTGTCTAATTCATTATTGTCATTGTGAGTAAGAAAGTCATATGGCCAATGCTAGAGTTCGCTTGGAAAACACAGACCATCTCTTGATGGAAGTAACTGTAAAGTCAAATGACAAAGTGCTCAGTCATTTGTACAGGTAGACTGTTGCTAGAACATTTGTCCACAGTCCATTACACCCTCCATCTAGTTGTTCACTACTCTGTGAATGTAAAACCATGTGGTCTCTGTGGCTTCTTTCTGCCCTGTTTCTAATATTACCACCCTTATACAAAATCTTTTAACTTTTACTTGAATCGTGGTACTGGTCTTTTAACTATATTATATGTCTTCTGAGTCTTGCTCTTCTTCAGTATTTTCTACACACATTTTAGAATTTTTGTTGTTTTCTTTATCTATCATGATTAATGACAACAACTTGAGTGTAGGGTTACATTCCTCTTTATGTCTTAAACTGTGTTGCACATAGTGGACATGAAATATGTTTACTTATTTTCAATTAGTCATATAGATGAATGAACATAAGAAAAACAAACAATAAAATAAGCAAACCTAAAAGTTGGACTCTAAGTATATTCATTTATCATCATTTTCTTGGGATATTTATAAGATCAGGCCACTTTTTCAAAAACTCTTACAAGTATGGTTGCTTTACTCAAGACTTCATTATATGATTTACTGACAATTAGATATGAGATTCCAATTTTGTGACTTTCTAAAACCTCTCAAATATAATTATGCTCACTCCTTTCTCATTGTGTCTCTTACATCTATGAAATGTAATGGGCTATTGAAAGTAGAGGTAACAGTGTGTTTCATGTTACATCTGAGTTTGTAAAAGACATAGTGCTGAGATAGTTCTTCTATCAGCAAAGTAGTAGTAACATTAGAACAAATACCCAAATTCCTCTTTGATTGATTGCTATCCTAATTATTATTCCAGATCCTCTTAGAGTATACCTCATGCCCGAAGAGTAAATTAGTTCTTTGGGAAATTTCATCGACTCCTTAAAGTACATACTTCATGTAATTATTGTTTTAAGGAACTGATAACAATGTGACTTAAAGATTTTTATTATGTTTTCCAAAGGCTTAAGTACATCAGTTAATAATATATTCACTTGTGTTTTATGACTCATTGCAAGTTCCAAATGCATAGTTTATGTCAGAGAACTGGTAGGAGACAATCGCTTCTTCAAAATACCTACATCACCTATCGATCAAACTTCAACATTGTGACCATATAATTTATCTAAACCAGAACACTATTCAAAGTGAAAACAGTGCTACTAATACCTCTAAAAGGAAACGGACAATTGCTCCAGGAAAAACGAGAGGACAGTTGCCAAAGATATTAACAACTAGCAGCCCTTTATAATGAGAGTCTCAGATCAAATTGAGATGTGCAAATGTGTGTATTTCTCAGGGTAGATATTTGGAAAGAGAACCTGAGATCTCCTGGATACATTTTTGTTATTTTAATGAAGTTTGTTGCCAGTTCTTGGAGATAAGAAATTGGCATAGAAGACAGGATGGTGTATTCAGTGTTAGTATATAAGTGGCTAGTTGGTTAATAGCTATGGATTCTTTCCTGTTTTCTTCCTTTTGGTTTTTCTTTCAAAATTATTTATTATTCAGGTGTAAAGGAAAGTTTTTTAAAAAGTCGCGGAACCCCGTTATGCAAATGGCAGGATTAAACCTGAAGGCTGAGTCATGTGACTCCCCCTTTCAAAATGGACTCCCTTTACTAGCATCATGTCTTAACCAGAACCCCAGGAAACAAAAGACCTCAGGGATCTATGAAGGACTACTCCTATGAATCATTAGTAAATTATCTGCTGGCCTCCCATAGAAAAGGATGTGCTAATTGTAACTTGAGGTCTACAATGTGAGATTAGCTTCGAAACTAAAGTCTGTAGGCTTCCACACCCATAATGTTGATTATAAGCTTATCTTCTCAGGTGCATAATAAAGACAAGACAAGACTAATCATTCCTCCATCTACCCAGATACTTGTCATTGATCTTCCTTTCCTCCATTTTTCTTTTCAAACATTCACCTTATTTATGGAAAACATAGATTTACTGGGAATTAACTAAAGTCTCACAGGAATGTCACCATTAACTCTACCCTTACTGTCTACCTGACCTCTTCCTACATGCCTTCCTCAATGTTCAAAAAAATATATTTATACTAAGCCTCCTGAAAACCTCTGGAAAAATAGCCACCGATTCGTCTGTGGCTCTCGTTTTTCCCAAACGTGCCCTACTGCTGGCTTAATAAACCTCAATTGATTGAGACTTATTGCCTCAGTCACTCACTGTGGTTGTCATAGGCTGTGGAGACTATATTAATAATACACAATTAGTCCTTATCCTCATGCAATTAACATTTTGGTTGGAGAGGCATTGAAATTTCCTTGTTTTTAAGATTACTTTTAAAGAGGGCTACAGTATAACAATAGGTCTGATAAACCGTCTCTTGAACTTTAGAGGAGTTTTGATCACAAAACTATTTTCTGAGGAAGTGAGGTTTGCACTATGATATATTAGATAATTCAAATTCAGGTAGCCAAATGGAAGAGGAGACTTTTTTGGCCAAAGGACAAAGGAAAAGCTACTGAGGTTAAAACAAAACAAAATTTTTAAAAAGCAAGCCAGCAAACAAAAAACAGGCTTATAACGACTAAGTACAATAACCAAGAGGTTATTGAGAATTGAAGGAATGACCAGGTCGTAGAGAGAATTTTAGACCCATTTAAGAATTTTAATTTAATACAAAGATCATGGTAAGTTAGAGAAAGTGTCTCAGCCCATTTTCTGTTGCTATAAGAGAATACACAAGACTGAGTAATTTACAAGGAGAAGAAGTTTATTAGCTTACAGTTCTGCAGACTGAGAAGTTCAAGGTCATGGCCCTGGTTTCTGATGACAGTTTTCATGATGTGTCACAAAGTGGATGGAGATCAAAAGAGAAGAAAAGCGCATATGCAAAGAGGGAAAAATCTGAGGTGTGTCCTGGGTTTATAACAACCCACTCTCTAGTAACTAATCCATTCTCATGAGAACTAATCCAGTCCTGAGAACAGAAATCTCACTCACTACTGTGAGAATAGCACCAAGTCATTTATGAGGGATTGGCCTTCATAATCCAAAAACCTCCCCCAGGCTCCATCTTGTAACACCATCACTTGGGGATCAAATTTCAACCTCAATTTTGGTGGGGATGACAAGCCAGATCCAAACCATAACAGTGAGATGAAATAAATCCCAATAATTCAGCAGCTTAACACAATTACACAGTATCATTCTTTGATGCCAGAATACTATTTGTGATTAACTAGAGTGGGGCCTTGTGTTTGGGGGCATTGTGTCAGAGATAGGAGCTCTGTGCCGTATACATCACTCAAAGATTCAAGCCCCTTTCATTTCAGGGCTCTGCCACATTGCACTCAAATCATCAAATATTGCAGTAGGTCTCAATGTTCAACCACTAGATGAGGAACAACAGAGTGCATGGTGATTTGTGCACAATACTTATAAGCCAGTGTACATTTCTGTTTTTTTATCCATTGGCCAGAACTGAATTACCCAGTCTTACCTAACTGGGTAGGAAGCTAAGAATTGTAGTTTGGCTGTGTTTGTAATGTTCAGGACAAAAACATGAGTTTGATGATCGCAGAGCATTTTTTTTTTTTTTTTGAGTTGGAGTCTCACTCTGTCGCCCAGACTGGAGTGCAGTGGCCACTCCGGCCACCACAGCCTCGACCTGCTGGGCTCCGGCGATCCTTCCGCCTCAGCCTTCCGAGTAGCCGGAATTACAGGCGTGCGCTACCACGCCCGGCTAATTTTTTGATTTTATTGTAGAGATGAGGTCTCGCCTGCCCAGGCGGGTCTCGAACCCGCGGGCTCAGGCAATCCACTCACCTCAGCCTCCCAAAGGCTCGGGATTACAGGCTGAGCCACCGAGCCCGGCTTTTTTTTTTTTTTTTGTGAATGCTAAAACCATTACTCCTTCATTCAGTCTGGACACTTAGAATGGAAACAATATCTACTGTCTATATTAATATGACTTTGCTATTTCACTGTCTTTTTCACATTACTTTACTTTTCCTGGAGTTTCTTGCCTAGACTAATACTTTGCTTTTTTATTATAGAAACTTTCTGAAAGTTCCATCAGCTCATCGATGGAAAGCATTAAGAGACAGTTGTACCCTAGGATTTTTGAATTCCTCCCCCCTCAAAATACTCTGTTGTTTTCACCAATTCTTATCAATTAGTAAGAGTCTTACCAATTCTTAATCAATCTCCTGCATTGAAAGACTCATCTTAAATCTAACTTTTACTTCTTAATAAATTCTGACCTTACGTTTTCTTTCCTAGAACCATGTCACAGCACAAAAGAGGTAGAGTTCTCTTTATTACCGTGATAAGAAATAAGTTCAGGCTTGTGCTATTACCAGTTTGTGTTGATGGTATTAGGAGGAGCCAGCATCTCACATTTGTTAAATTAAATCTTTAATTTATGTATGACATAGAAGGATGTCAGATTTGTGTCTACTGAAAAGCCCTTGTGGTATACTTTATTTTTTAGAATTTTCCTAAGATTTACACATGATTGTGCAGTGAATAGTAGCTAGAAACAAATAAATGACCAAATTCCAGGGGATTAGAACCAAATCCCAGGAGTGTGTCTTATAACCTGTTGAGGTGATTTACAGTGTTAAACAAGAGATGTAGAAATCAAAATGTATCTTAATTAAGGGAGAGAAAGAAAACATATACTGATTATGCTAAATCTGACAAATGTTCCTATTTCATAAAAATTCAGTGTGGATAAGTAAAGGCATTTTATAACTTAAGTGAATTTTATAACGAAAATAGAACCAACAAAATAAAACAGACAAACCAAAACCCAGAGTAATGGCATAAGTAGAAAAAACTCATCCCCTAAGACATTTTCCTAAAACATTACCACTTGAAGCAGAAGTAATATAGGGTATCTATTAAAGAAAAATAAGATATTTTATAAACCTGCATAGATCCCTGGGGTAGGTATAGAATAATACTCTAGAAATAGTATTGTTAATGACTCTAGATCAAATTCCCAACATTGAGCAAAAATAGTTGCTGAGACTGAGATTTCTACAAATAACGGATTAGTGTAGTGGAAACTATTAATAACAAGCATATTGATCATCATTTAGATTCAATTATATGCTGTCTCTAAGACACTTACTTTAGATCTAAAAACACCTGTGAAATAAATGTGGAAGGATGGAAAAATATATCCTGCAAATTGTAACCAAAAAAGAGCAGCAGTGGCTATAATAATATGAGATAAACAGACTTTAAGTCAAAAATTATTGCAAGAGACAAAGAAAAAAGTATATAATGATTAAAATTCAATTCATCAAGAAGACAATTATAAATCACCTTATATAACAATTATAAATATATATGCACCAAATATCAGAACTCCTAAATACATAATGCAAACATTGAGAGACTTGGAAGGAGAAACAGACACATATAAAATGATAAACTTCAATATATCACTATCAGTAAAGAATATTACTACAAGAAAGAATATCAATAGGTAAATAGAGAACTTGAGCAACAATATAGACCATTTAGACATAACAGAAACATGTAGGATGCTCCATCAACAATAGTAGGATAGATATTCTATTCACGTGCCCATGGAATATTCTTGAAAATTGACCACGTTAAGCCAAAAATAATTCCTAATAATTTTAAAAAGATTGAAATTATTTAAAATATCTTTTCTGATCATAATGAAATGAAACTAGAAATTGATAACAGAAGGAAAACTGAAAAAACAAAGAATGTAAAAAGTAAACACCATCTTAGTAAAAAAGAAATCACAAAGGAAACACAACCAATAAGTAAAAAAGAAATCACAAAGGAAATTTAAAAACTCCTTGGGACCAATTAAAATGAAAACATGGCATACCAAAGCTTATGAGATGTAGCAAAAGCAGTGCTGAGGGGAAATTTATAGCTGCAACTATTTACATTACAAAAGAAGAAAATCACAAATCGACAACCTAAATTTATATCTGAAGGAAATGGAAAAAGAACAGACTAAACCTAAAGTTAGCAGAAGAAGATTAATAAAGATTAGAAGCCGGGTTCGGTGGCTCAGCCTGTAATCCCGTGCCTTTGGAAGGCTGAGGTGAGTGGATTGCCTGAGTCCGCGGGTTTGAGACCCGCCTGGGCAGCGAGACCTCATCTCTATAATAAATCAAAAATCAGCAGGGCGTGGTAGTGTGCGCCTGTAGTTCCAGCTACTCCGAAGGTGGAGGTGGAAGGATCATAAGAGCCCAGTGGGTCGGCGTGGCCTGCACTCCGGTCTGGGCGACGGAGTGAAACTCCAACTCAAAAAAAATAAATAAATAAAAATAAAGATTAGAACAGAGATAAATGAAATGGGAAATAGAAAAATAAACAAAACCAATGAAACCAAAAGCTGGTTCTTTGAAAATATCAACAAAACTGACAAAATCTTTAGCTAGACTATATTTTATACACTGCAATTTAGGAAATTGTATCTCAAAGTATCACACTTCTCCAAAGCACTTCTTTGCAGTTGGCTTTATGAGTCCATCAATAGAATGATTTATAATCTTTTCATGCCCAGTTATTCTCACAGACATATTTAAACATTTTTCTGATAAAAGAAGGGTATTTTAACTTTAGTCTCTTCCAAATCACCAATTAAAGTTTAAAGATACTAAAATATTTGAGTGAAGTAAGAGTTGGGTTTTCACCTGAAAACAGACCCTGAAATAAAAACTTGGTTGCCAGTAGTATATTAAGAAGGTAATTGAGGCCAGAAAATAGAAAGGAGGCATTGAAGGAAATGAGACACAGTAAGGAGTAAAATTGGGAAAGAATATATTAATGAACTGTTTATTGCTAAGGGTAACTGGGGCTCACTCCTGCTGGGGAACTTCTAAGTCAATGTGTAAAACGTACTTCAGAATTTTCCCATTAGTCTATGTGAGAGCAGGAGTTTTTATCCACTACTCCTATGTCCCATAGGTTGGGGATTACCCCAAAGGATATGAAGTTTTTCACACGTTTTTGCTGCTGTGAGGAGAGTGAATTAAGATATGCTGAGGAGTATTCTTGATTGCTTGATCCAAGACTTTGACAATGATGCACAAGAATTGCCCCCAATGAGACTGCTGCAAATGAATGACTGACCCAGGTGTCGCATTGTGCAACAAAAACATCTAATATCTCGCATCACTCCAATTTGTTCATGCTGTACATAGTTTCACTCTATGACTGCCTCTTCAAAGTGGTGGAAGTCACAATGTCATAAAATTTAAAGAAGACTTAATTATCTTTAACAAGAGTTTACAGATATACTTCAAATTAAAATGCTTTTTTTTTAATTTTAAAGATGTGGGGTACAATTCAGGATTAGGTATACCAGCGTTGATTATGCAGGTCCCCTTGTTGATGAGGTATGAGGATTCATTTCAATGTGATAAACTTAAGCCGCAACGTGTGTAAATAAGTCCTCAAAAATATTCCTAAGGTAAAGTAAAAGTTTTACCATTTCATTAACAGTATTATTTGAAGTGATATACTTCTCGAATAAAAGCTCAGAAAGTGACAATATATTTGGCAACATTGTAACTGAAACTTATAGGACGATTTCAAAAACTGGCAGGTTAAAAAGAGATAATTTAATCATTAAATGTGTTTGTTGTGTGAATAGAATTAATTATGATAACTTTAGCAAAATATTTATTTTTCTTTCCTCATATAAAAAAACTTAAATAAGCTAAACCTAATATAAAATTCCAAATGCGTTGTTTGTAGTGAACAGATATTTCAAGGCACATAAATACAGATTTTAAGACATTTTTAGCATGCATAAAATGGTGTAAATTACTCAGTATCAATTTGAGAGTTTATTAATTTGTGATTTATACGTCAATTCTATCACAAATTGACTTGAAGCTACTACTGAACTGACAGAGATTAAAAAATATTCTTAAAATAATTTTTATTGATGTTTCAATGTCAAGCATTTGATACTAATTCAAATAATGCCATCTCACTGTAATGTGTTTTGTAAAATGTCCTTCTCTTCTTTCCATTGTAGATTGTAACTTTAAAAACTTGCAAATAATATTCAGAATAAAATATATAATACTTGAGCATAAATTTCCAAATATAAAATAACTAAAGGAACTTGGAGAAAAGCTTTCCTTTCTTTACTGAATAAATCTGTATTTTTCTAAACTAAACAGAGGTATGGTAAACATTTTCTGAATGAGATTGTCAAATGAATAACTAGAAAATGATATCAATCAAAAGAGAAAAGTGGAAATCAATCCACTTGGAAAATAGTTATTCTTGAGTTAAAGAAAAAATCAAAACTTATTGCTATACTCAGTAAAAAAGTACATCTATCCAAAAAATGGAATGATATCAAAGATATATTTTTTAAATGTAAAGCATCAAATGTTTAAGAAAAAACAAACAAAATCAATAATTAAATATATCTTGCTAAAAAAATACCCTTAGAAAGGAAAGAAATAATGAAGATCAAAAAAGAAACAATAAACTACACAAAAGTAAAAAGTCCCTTTGATAAAAATGTAAAATTTAGGTATTTGGAGAAACAATTATAAAATGCAAGATGATATCAAAAAATAAAATAATTACAGAATAGGACAAATGCTAAAGATGATAGTACATAGACTGTTATTATATATGACAATTAAAATATATAATTTTATAATAATACATTTAAAAATCTTGGAATAATTATTTTATTGATCAATGTCAATTTAACAGAGGCAACATAATTAAATAACTTATCCAAAAATTGATAGTTTTTTTTTCCCCAAAAGCTAGCCCTCAGGCAGTTTTATGAGCAATTTTGTCAAGGAACAGATCACAAGCCAGTAGACAAGATGTTTCTTAGTTTTGAAATGCTAGGTCATTAAATAACTGAAAGAAATAAAAATATCCAACATTGCCAATTTTACTTGACATATTTCATTACCTATAGAAAGGATTTGAAATATAAGATATAAAATACTTTTATTTAAGATTTTACTGGAAAAAACAAGAAAAGTAATTTTTAAATGTTTATAATTAATAAAAACATTCGGCACAGCATCTAGTTATAAAATATTCAAAAGTCTATCCTTCTAGGGAGGGTAAATCTATACATTATTCTATAAACAAATTTTATAATATATATCAAAAACCTTAAATTGTGCATATCATTTAGACTAATAAATCATACTTCAGGAATTTATTATATTGAAATGAGGTAAATGTGCTAACATTGATGCACATATATCTTACTATAGCTTGGTTTAAATAGTGAAATAGGAAAAGTACATGTCTAACAATAATGTGTTAATAATATGCAGCATTATATAACTTTGTATCAGTCATTTCAACGCAGGTTTTGAAAGCCATAGAAAATAAAAATATATATTTTTTGCATACCAAACAGTATATTTTACACTAAAGGACTTTTGCTAATTACAATGTTTGGAAGCACAAAGGGGACCTCCCTAAAAACAAAATTTATTTATAAAAATTTGTGTATTTATTCTTACATGTCTAAACGTCAGTCACCTTCATAGAACTCTCCATTTGATGTGATACACCTATTGAGATGATTTTCTACTACTCAAAACAGGCTTGGAGCTCATCAACTTTGATGTCTTTTAGTGCTTCTGCCTTTTTTTTTTTGACCTCTTCTACGTCAGCAAGATGTTTCCCTTTGAGGACTTTTTCCATCCAGGGAAACAAAACAAAGTTGCTCTGGGCTGATCAGGTAAATAGGGAGCGTGGGACAGGAGGTCCTACCATTCGTGTTCAAAAACTGCTGAACACTCAGCCCAATGAGGGCAGGTTGTTTGTGTAAATCACCCATCATGAAAGGACCAACCGCTTGAAAGAATCTCCAAAAAAAAATATTCACCGAAGCAGAACCCACTCACCACTAGCTCACAACACCGCTAGCTGGTACCCTGATGCAGGTGGGTTCCTAGAACACTCACCTTGTAGGGGTAAGCCTGTACTATAAGTGGCGCCTACGCAGAAGATTATTCTGGCTTTTTTGTGTGTTCTTCCCCCTTGTACATACCCAAAAATCTTAATTGTGATGATCTCTTGTGGGATTATTTACTTTTTTCTTCAACTTTTAAAATTTATCCAAATAAATAAAAGAAAGAAATAGCGTTTTCTTATAGGGAGAAAACTAAAACTTATGAGGATATAATCCATCCAGCTGATGCAGTGTGGAGCACAGCTGTATTAGGACAATGATACAAAGCTGAGGGCCACAGTTCAAACATGTAAGTACCATTCATTAAATAAAAGACACATCAGCTAGCATTTTACAGAGCATAAGAAAGCAAACTGCTTATTTGAGAACATAGTTCTAATATGTGATCTTTAAAAACTGCTGACAGAAATATTAAATGTTCTCTGCGGTTGGTACTAAACAAAGACTTTTTAATATAAAATTATGTGACATGGACAAGGTTAATTAAAAATCCCAATTAAGAACAAGATAAAGATATTTCCCATGTTTACAGTTTGTAAGAGAGCGATCCATGAATTGGTGAGAAGGATTTGGTAACTAATGTTAAAAAAAACACTATAGCTTTTTTTTTTTTTTTTTTTTTTTTAACATTTGTGTAGTCTTAACTAGTTTAGTTTTAAGGAATTTTCCGGTTGGGCTTGGTGACTCAGCCTGTAATCCCAGCACTTTGGGAGGCCCAAGCTAGTGGATTGCCTGAGCCTGCCATTTGAGACCAGCCTTGGCAACTTGGTGAGGCCTAGTCTCTACAATAAATAAAAATTAACCGGGCATGGTAGCGCACACTTGTGTTCTGGCTACTTGGCAGGCTGAAGTGGAAGGATCACCTGAGACCAGCAGCTTGATGCTGGGGTGGCCGGGAGTGTGCCATGGCACTCCAGCCTGGGCAACAAAGTGAGACTCCAACTAAAAAAAAAAAAAAAAAAAAAATGGGGGGGGGGCTGCAGCCAAAATTATTACATTAGGGCCTAGATTCAGGCTGCTACAACCAAACTGGCTTTTAAAATATTCATTCAATAATAGCCTTGAATAAATACTACTCAACACCCACTCCATGCCATGTATATGTGTCTATAACACTTAACATGTCCAGAAAATGAACTCAATATCTCTCCCCACAAAGTCTTTTTTTCTTTCTGTTAGGACCTATACAGCCAGTTTTGAAATTAAGACACCTTTTCAGGAACATTGTGTCACACAGACACCACAAGTAATCCGTTATGAAGCCTTGTCCCTTCTGTTACCTAAATCGTTCGTGGGTTCATCTACCTTTCTCCCATGCCAGTGTCTCCATCCTGTCTCTTCTGGACCACCGTGATGTTTTCCTGCCTGCATTCACTGTTGCTTTTCTCTCATACATTTCTGATGTCTTCTCCATGTTCACATAGACGTGATTATGGTAAGCCATCTCTTGCCTCCACTTAACATTCTGGAGTGGCTTTCTCGTTGATCATTTCAGATGGGTATGAAAACCCTCACACGGCTCTTGAAGGTTTTTCTGCTTTTCCAGATTCATCTCACTTCACTCACTGCATCACTCTGTGTGCTCCAAATCAGATTTTAGGTTCCTTGAAAATGCTATTGACGATCCTTGCAGTCATCCCTAATATCGGCTCCACAGCTCATTGTCCCTTTGCTTTGCCGTACCAACGTGTGTAGTGATATATGTTTATTTTTTATTTATTTATTTATTTTTGAGTTGGGGTCTCACTGTGTTGCCCAGACTGGAGTGCAGTGGCCGCTCCCGGCCACCGCAGCCTCGACCTGCTGGGCTCTGGCCATCCTTCCGCCTCAGCCTTCGGAGTAGCTGGAACTACAGGCACGTGCTACCACGCCTGGCTGATTTTTTGATTTATTGTAGAGATGAGGTCTCGCCAAGTTGCCCGGACAGGTCTCGAACCCACGGGCTCAGGCAATCCACTCACCTTGTCCTCCCAAAGCGCGGGATTACAGGCTGAGCCACCGGGCCTGGCTTGATGTATGTTTAATATGATTCTCTCTGATATGTCTGTCTTTTACATTAGAGTATAAACCGAGGGTAAAAAAAAAATGTGTGTTTCTAGCTAACCCTGTTCTCAGCACATACCTCATTTCTGACATTGACGGTACGTTCGATCTTTGCTGTTGTTTACCGAAGCCACAAAAATCAATACTTCTTATCGCAGTGGATTTCTTAAATATTATTTAATTGGGATATAATGTACCTTTTAAAAGTATATAATTCAGTACCATTTAGTATATTTACAAAGTTCTGCAACCATCATCACCATCTAATTCTAGAAATTAGATATCCCCCAAAAGAGTCAGTTTCTGTTGCATCCTTCCTGTGACCTCAGGAAAACAATAATCTACATTCTGTCTCTATGGATTTGCCCATTCTGGGCATTTCATATAAATAAAATGATACACTACATGGTGTTCCTGTTTGGCATAGCACACATCATGATTTCAGTGTTCACCCATGTTGTAGCATTTATCTGTACTTGATTTTTTATGGATAAATACTATTTCACTGTATAGAAATATCACAATTTATTCTTTGATTAATTAAACAATTGTATATTTCCAGATTTATGCAATTATAAACAACACTTTTTTCAAATAAATGTATGAAACTTTTCTGTGAACTATTAGCTGCATTTCTAGCAGTGGAGTTTCTGGGGAAGTCATTTTTAAAAATGTTTGAGGAATTGATCAACTTCTTTTCAAAGGAGCTGCGTAATTTTAGGTTCCAATTCTCCAACATTCTCATCTTTTTTATTGTAGCAGCACCAGTAGACATGAAGTGGTAGTTCACTGTGATTATGATTTGCATTTCCCTGAAGATGATTTATATTGAGCGTCTTTCTAGGTTCTTTGATCATTTGTATACCTTGTTTGGAGCAATATCTGTTCAAACTTTTGCTTATGTTTTAATTGTGTTACTGGTCTTTTTATTTTTGAGTTGTTAACTGTTCTTTTTTTCTTTTTTTGAATTGGAGTCTCACTCTTGGTGCCCAGGCTGGACGAGTGCTGGCACACTCACGGCCACCGCAGCCTCAACGTGCTGGGCTTCGGTGATCCTTTCACCTCAGCCTTCCAAGTAGTTGAAACTACAGATGCATGCCACCACGCCCAGCTAGTTTTTGTGATTTATTGTAGAGATGAGGTTTCACCAAGTTGCCCAGGCTGGTCTTGAACCTCCAGGCTCAGGCAGTTCTCTCGCCTCGTCCTCTCAAAGTGCTGGGATTACAGGCTGAGCTATTGCACCCAGCCAACTGTTCTTTTTTATTTATTTGTTTATTTATTTTTTTTAGAGATGGGATTTTGTTCTGTCCCCTAGGCTGGAGAGCAGTGTCACGATCATAGTTCACTGCAATTTCAAACTCCTGGGCTTCTCCTGCCTCAGCTTCCTAAGTAGCTAGGACTACAGGTACGTGCCACTATGCTTAGCTAACAGTTCTTTGTATAGAATCTCAATACTAGAATCTTATCATGTATGTAAATTACAAATATTTTATTTTATTTTATAAGCTGTCTTTTCATGGTGTTTTTCTTGATAGTATCCTCTGAAACAATTTTCATTTTGATCCAACTTATCTTTTTTTTTTCTTTTGGTAATAAATGTTTTTGGTTTCATATCTAAGAAACCATTGCTTAAAAGTTATTCAGATTTATGACTATTTTTAAATAAGAATTTTATAGTTTTACTTCTTATCTTTAGGTCTTTGGTGTATTATGAGTTAGTTTTTATATATGATGTGAGGTAAGGTTTTCATTTCACTCTTTTGCATGTAGATACCCAGTTGTTCCCAAACCATTCATTGGAAAGACTATTCTTTCTCCATAACTTGTCTTGGCATCTTTGTTGAAAATCAATTAACTATTAGTGTAAAGATTTATTTCTGGATGCTTAATTCTGTTCTATTTATATATATGCCTATTCCTATGCCAGTTCCACAGTGTCTTGATTACTACAGATTTGTAATAACTTTTGAAATTGAGAAGTATGAATGCTCCAAATTTGTTTTTCCTAAAGACAGTTTGGCAATGCTAGATATCTTGCGTTTTCATGTAAGTGCTAGAATCAGCTTGTCAATTCCTGCAAAATGGCAGTTGGGATTTCTATAGAGATTGAATTGAATCTGTAGTATATCAGGTAAGTGTAACTATCTTAATAATTGTAAGTCTTCCAATTCATGTCTTTTCACTCAGGTAGGAGTTTTTAAAAATGTATTTCAGTAATGTGTTGTCATTGTCAGGGTGTAATATTTGTGTTTATTTTGTTCAATCTATTTCTACATATTTTATTCCTTTAAATGCAGTTGTAAAAAAAATTGTTTCCTTAATTTGGTTTTTGGATTGTTCACTGCTGGCTTATTAAAAGTACAATTGATTTTTGTAAGTTTGTCTTCTACCTTACAAACCTCAAAACACTATTTATCTTACTTATTAGTTCTAATAGTATTTTTTGATTTCTAAACATTTTTGAATTTATAATATAATGTCATGTACAAATAGAGATAACTATATTTTTTCCTTTTTAGTTGAAGATTAATTTTTGTTGACTAATTGCCATGATTAGAATGCCCAACACAACGCTGAACAGAAATGGCTAGAGTGTGTATCCTTGGCATGTTCCTTATTTTAGAGGGAGAGTTTCAGTCTTTCACCATTAATATAATGTTAATTGTGAGTTTTTCATAGATGACCTTATTAGGTTGAGGAAGTTTCCATCAATTTTCTAATTGAATGTTTTTAAATATAGCTGCATTCCCTCTCTCCTCCTTTATGGAATTGTTTTTATATATTACGTCTTTATGCATATGCCCATCAATCCAGAATTATAATCATTGTTTCATAATCTGTTTGCTAAATCAGATATAAAAAGTTACAAAGAAGAATACATTTACACTGTCTTTTATATTTAACCATGAAGTTACCTTTACTTGTGCTTTTTATCTCTTCATGTGTATTAGAGTTTTAGCCTGAAGGACTCTCCCTTTTTTTTTTCTAATTAGACATTAAAACTATGTCTTATCAATGAGTTCTTGTACATGATGAATTTATTCTCACTTGATGCTTTCAAGCTTCAAACTGTCTTTTGCTTTTGATAACAATTATAATATGCATAGGTATGGATTTCATTGAGTTTATACTAGTTTATTGAGCTTCTTGGATTTGTAGATTCATATGCTTCATCACATTTAGGAGTTTCTTGGTCATTATTTCTTCAGTTATATTTTTTTCGTCTATTCTCTATCTCTTCTACTTCTAAATCTCTTATTAAGTGTATGACGCGATGCTTAATTTTATTTCAGAGGTCTTTGAAGCTCTGCTAATTTTTCTTCCTTCTTTTATTTATTTTGTTCTGTTTCCATGACTGGATAATCATTATTGACATAGCTCCAAGTTTGTAATTTTTTCTTCTGCCGTCTCAAATAATCTATTGAGTTACTCTGGTAGTTTTGTTTTTTAATTTCAGTTCTTGTATTTTTAAACTCCAGAATTTTTTGTGTTTCCTTTCTTAAAACTCTCTTTATAGGTATTCTCTATGTAATGAATACTATTTTGTACTTCTCTTTAGGTTTTTTTTGGTATTTTTTTCCAGTTCTTTGTGCATATTTAAAACTGTTTATTTTAAATCTTCATTTGTTATGTCCAATTCCTTGATTTTTTTCAGAGTTTCTACTGATTGCTTTTGTGTGTATATAGACTATACTCATTTATTTGTATGTCTTGTGATTTTTTTAACTTTTTTTTACACTAGACGTCTTAAAAAATATTATGTGGTATCACTGTAAATCATATTTTCCCCTTTACTCAGGTCTTGCTGCTGTCGTTGGTTGTTATAGCTATCTGTTTAGTGACTTTCCTGAACTAATTGTTTAATGTCTGTATTGTTTGTAATATGTGGCCATGGATGTTTCTGTTGATTAACTAACCAGTCATTAAAGGAAATTAGAGAGAGATTTCCTTAAATGAATGAAAGCCAAAAGTGTCCTAGCTTTAGTCAAGGGACTCCACGTGTATTAGAACATGACTTCTATGCTCAAGCAGGACTTAATCTTTCCCATTTGCTTTCACAAAATCCCAAGGTCAGCCAGAGGTGAAATCTTAGGACTTCATAAGTATTTCTTTGGCATGTACACAACCATATGAAGGAATGTATCCTCAAGATTCCCACGAATATGTCAGAGATTTTCAAATTCCCTTACAGATATCTCATTCCCTTTAAGTTTTTGTTCAGCTTCTTGTTAGCTTCAACTGCTATCACTGTCCCAGTCATATGTGATGTTAAACAACTGCTACTGATTGTTTCTGACAATTGCCCCTTAGTAAAAGATTGATTGCCCTAGGAGAACTTGAGACTGGCCAAATAAAGGAATGTCCTGAGATGTAAGGTTTTCCAGAAAGGTCAAATATGACAATTCTTTTAGAATGGTGCTTTGGTGGAGCTGAAGACGTGTCCGGTCATTTCCAGTGGCTGCTAGGCTGCTTATTGTCACTATAATTTTAAGCTGTTGGTTTTCAAGAGTACCATGGAGTTGGGAAAAGGCTGATGAAAATAGGGCTAGTTAAAGTGCCACAAAAATCATCATTATAAGCACAATTAAGCTGCTTTTCTTTAATTAATACTCCCTGGATTGTTGTACACCTTTGGTTACTCTCCAGAGTTTTGAAAAAATAATTTTTTGCAAATATTTTCATTGTTGTTATGCTGAAGAAAATTTTTAGAGATCTTGGATATTTTTATTCTAAATTATAATTTTCAATACTCACCACAGTTGTTCTTAACATTTGCTGATTCACCAACACTTTTAGACCAGGCACGGTGGCTCAAACCTGTGATCCCAGCACTTTGGGAGGCAGAGGTAAGAGGATTTCCTGATCCCAGGGGTTCAAGACCAGCTGAGCAACTTGGTGAGACCTTGTCTCTACAATATATCAAAAAATTAGCCAGGTGTGGTAGTGCGCACCTGTAGTTCCGGCTACTTGGAAGACTGAGGCTGTGAGCATGCCACTGCACTCCAGCCTGGGTGATAGAGTGAGACTTTGACTCAAAAAAAAAAAAAGTCAATTAGATGTTGTCTTCTTATATGCCAAGCATTAAATTTTCGTATACCTGTACATCTATTACTGGAAAATAATAAAAACATGATAAACATTTTTTGTGCATTTACTGTGTGTCAGTCATTGTTTATGCATATTGCATAAGTTATATCAATTAATTTCTCATCAATTATACAGCTTTCAAGCTTATATAACTAAGGCACAAAGAAGTTAAGCAAGTTAATGGAAGAAATTTAAAACAAAAGATCTCTCAATAAATAATGAAAGCATAAAACTCCAGAAAATTTGTCCAGAATATATAAGGTGTTAGCTATTCCCTGAAGTCTGTTAAAGGACCAATTGTTAAGACATACAGAATTGCAGAATTCTATTTACCCAAGATTTTCATCATTTTGCTTCATATTAAACATTAATAGAGCAGATGCATGATTTAGGAGATAAGTTTTCATGTTAGTGCATGTAAGGAATAAGTTTTCAGGGTAGGCACTGTGGCTCGTGTCTATAATTCCACCACTTGGAGGTAGAGGAAAGAGGATTGCTTGAGGCCAGGAGTTCAAGGAATAAGTTTTTAGTGAGCACCTAATATGTGTCATATACTAAGCTATTTTCCAGGCATCATCAGCCTGGGTAAAACAGACATGCTGATGAAAAATACATTGCATATTACAGAACTTTCAAGGCCATTCCACATATTAATGACAGCATAAGAATTTGAACTAAGTTATCCTTGACTCAACATATCTTGTTCTATTCTGCTGCACCTAAGATCTTAACAATTTTTTAAATTAATAATTATGCTAAAAAATGTCCATTGAATTTCAATTAAAGCATTCCTCATGTCAGTATCTATCTCTAGGTGTAGATGTAAAGTTGTATCTACTCTGACAGGGGTTGCTTGGATGCTTTTGATAAGTAAAATGTGGAATTTCTTAATTCCTTCTAAAAGAGATAAATTCTGTATGAGTAGTAAGGTTTAACTCATCTAATTATAATTTTAGGCAAGAGTCCAGCAAAACTTGGCCTGATTCTTTCACTTCCCTCACCACCTCCCACATAATTCTTCACCTTTTCCAACTCAAACATAAATCAGGAATGTAGTTTCCAATTCATACCATGGAGTTTTAACACAAATTTACAGTGATTAATAATGCTTTTATATTCTAATAGTTCATAATTAAGTATGGACAAAGAGAGTATAAAAAAATTGAAAGCATATTTTTTCTAACTTTAAATTTATTAAATTTAGAAATTGCTTTTCAGTTTATTTTTCCTTTTTTTGTGTTTTGTTATATTGGTCTTACTTGTAAAGTATGAATTAGTTGGGAAATACTCTTAAATTTCACTTTAAGTCTCTTGACTCTGTAAATCTTGAATTTATTGAAGTCTATTGAGCTGCTTACAATATGTTGCAGTTAACTATGTTGCACTGTATCATCTTTTTAAAAATCTCAACTTCAGAACTGACGACATTTATCTGAAGAAAACACAGAGCCAGCAAATATTGTTTAAAAACTCTACAATAGTCATTCACCTGTCCAGGTTTCACAGTCCATGGAGGTTACATTTCATATATTATATCTAGGAGCAATGTAATATGTTTAATATTTATTTTTAAAGTTTTAGAACATTATCTTCCCTCAAAATGCAATTTATTTTAATTTATTTCTAAACTTCACAGAAGTGCTTTCTCTAGGTTTTGATATTTTAAAAAAATAATTTGTTCAAGCAATGTCTATTAGTTTTTATTAGTTTTTAAAGGAGAAGAATCAGGCAAAGGTGAATTTTTTGCACATTGTGCTATTTCACTTAAATTCCATTTGGAAGGTATTAATAAATGGATGGACAAGTCTTTTCATGGAAATACATTATTTTCCATAGCTTCATTGCATAGTAACAATTATTCATAGATGCCAAAAGTTGTACTTTGTGAGGAATTCTTTGTTTTGATAAATGCTGAAGCTTATGTTGACAGTAGTTGCAAACCATTTTTAAAATTACTATTGTAATAACTTGCGATGGGTATGACCAAGATAGCAACTGCCTGAATTCATATTTGGTTTCATTACAAAGTGTGTAGTATTGAGCTCAGAAGTGCGTTTGCTTCATACCATGTTTCCCACACAAGCCTAATTATGACATTACAAAATAAATTCAACTGCACACTGTTTATCACCATGTGTAGGTAGCAGAGAGATTGTATTAGGGAAATGTCACCATTTTCCTAGATTGTTACTGATTTAATAATCAAGTGAAACTGCTACATCACAATAATCATACAACGCATAGAAAACTTTGTCACTATAATAGGTTTGATATCTCAGTGAATTAGTCTGCCATCCACATCTCATGCAGCGCCATTATATTTCAATAATACTGTAGTTACATAGTGGTAGAGTATATTTTACTATAAATATATGTGGTCATAAAAATGTATTATGTTAGTGATTGGGACATTCAAGGTTTTTTGCCATGGTTACTCCTCTAATAAGGATTAATTGACTGGTACTGTCGACTTCCTATAGGATTAATGATGACCAATGGCTAACACATCAATAAATCATCATTTAAATATCAAGAATGTCTTTTAATTTTTACGGCTATGATACAGTAATATGGACAGTATCTGTGACTTCATATTTTATCATTTAAGATCTGACAAACTCAACAGTTTCTGATGTAACCCTCTGTGGTTCACATATTGTTGGGTTGGCAGATTTTTGCCATCAATGCCCTTTCCATTTGCACATAATTAATTAGTAATAAGTGTGGAAATTGTATTATGACCTAGTTATATATCTCTGTGGACATCTGCGTATTGAGATAAAATGATAATTCTAGATAGAATGCATGAAACTAATTTCAAATGTCATTTAAATTGTGCTTTTCGGTGTATAAATGTTCTTGTGGACGAGATATACCTGATTGGAATTTTTAAAACTGTTTTCTGCGAGCATATTCTAAATACTATGCAACATACTGACATTTTGATCATTTAGCTAAATACGTTTGTATGTGAAAAATCACCTCTAAAGAGATTATTATTTGTCTGTGAGATTGGGTGCATTCAGGGTAGGATGGCCTTAGAGATTATTATTAACCTAAACAGCACTAAGAGCTAGTCTGATTTTTAGAAAAATAACTTTTTTGGTTTATTTTCCTACTTTAATACATGTTAAGCCTCTTAGAAGTTTCTAAACCATGTGACTTAAGCAAAATTCTAGACTTATGATATATGATCCTTCCACCTTAGCTAACTGACTAAATTTATGAACACACAGCCTTTCTCATTATTTGTGAAACATTCTTGATAAATTTGTCTGATAAAATCTTACATGCGGACATACAAGAAAAAAATGTAATCATTTGTCATTGGAATATTTTTAAAGCAGCATTTGTAAAATGGTTGTGAGAGATGTGACTACGTGTATGTATGTGTTTTTTAATTGATTATATGCAAATGAATAAAATGCTGTGATTTTATTTAAAGTTGATTTCCTTGAACTTTCTCCTATGGAGAGGTAGCCTATGCCAAAGACCCATAGAGATGGAATTAAAATAATGCAAGTAAACAATTATTGTCACTTTTGTATCAGCGAATGCCTCTATGTTTGAGCAAAGAAGGGCCCCATGCAATGTAGGAACTGTATTCATTTTATTAAATACCTATTTCTGGTTCAGGAGAAGCTTCTTTTCTTTATGCTTATCTTTAAATGTGTCAGAAATTATTTTCTGTGACTGCTGCATATTTCTAATAGTGTGTGAGACATTGCAAGATATCTTAATTTCCTGAGTCTCTTTATAAAAAGAGTGCTGAGAGGGACCTACTTATTTTTGTTAGTCTTTTTAAAGAGAATTTTACTAAATGTCAACATAAACAGCTTCAAGAAAAAAAAAAGACAGAAATTATCCGGTAATGAAACTTATTGCTTAACAATAATTACTATCCAAAAGATAATCAACACATTTATTCTTTAATGACGCACTCAATTTTAGCACTAATTTATTTGTCCATTTACTTTAAAAAATACTTATTAAGGGTCTACGAATGCTAACTGTTGTGTTTATTACTGAGGATATAAAGGAAACAGATCCCTGCTCTCTTAGAACTCAGTGCATCTGGGAAGGCCTTAGTTATTAAACAAGCTATGACCTTGCAAAGTACTTAGTGACAATTATGATATGTGTTAAGAATGGGAAATAGAGGGTGCTATAAAAACATACAAAAAGAAAACTTGCCAGATCTAGGAGTGCTCAGAAAGACCACCATGAGGAGGTTACATTTAAACTAAGATTTGCTAAATAATTGCTACTCAGGCAAGAAGAACAATTGGATGGGTATTGCAGGGAGATGGAAAGCAAATGGATAGCTAGTCAGGACCCCATCTTCCACGTGGCAAGAAGCATCTTAAAAGTTTAACAACTACCACTATATGAATTGCTTTAACTTCAACACAAGAATCTTTTATAACAACTGCACATGCCCATGAAGGTGCATGATGTATTCATCTTTGTGATAACTGGATTCAAAGATCACCTTCAAAGCAACATTTTTTTCCCATGCAAATGCATATTCAATGGTGGGACAGTAAATTTGTATTGCTCAGTGTTCAAAATTTGGAACTCATTTGCAAGTTGCAAGCTGTATGACTCATATATACATACATTAGAAAAAAATTTCTTACTACATGAAATGCCATCTAAGATGGATAGAATGAACACTTGTAAGCAAGATGGAAAATGCACGTTCTGCTTGTGGTTTTACTGTGGCCAGTCTGGGCTTTTGTTTCCTTTTGCATAACACAGCATAATATCTTATGCTGTCATGCTGGCATCATGGGAATAAAATTTGATATTTTGAAATATCTAAATTTTTTAAATTGGTATAATCTTTATAAATGGCGTGTTTTTAATCACCATTACTTTTTCCTGAACATTTCCTGCATAGTTGTATTTTTCTTATCTTTGATCAAGTGTCCTTTCTTCATTGGAATATTTTTGACATCTTTTCTCCTTGTCCTCCCCAAAAGGTCCAATTAAAATCTTCTTACTCTTTTGAACTTTTTCCACCATAGAGGTTATTTATTTCTCCCACTCTAATCTCCTCTAGCACTTAAGAGTTATTTGGTGACTGACATTTATTGACTTGTATGGTTATTTTAATGTGCATCTCAAAAGCATAGCATTTTGATGTTGAAAGGAAGTTAAAGTTCATTTGGCCCACCAGATTTCAGAGGCTGGGCTTTCTTCTGAATCAGTTCAATCCACTTGTCAAATAAATTCTGACTGAACAGCTTTTCTGACAGCTCTGTATCTTTTGATTAAGTACGTTTTACTTCTTGACATCTCTTAGAGACAGTTATTTTAAAAATGGAGACTAAATATGTCAAATTGTTTCCATGCCTGCAACTGTTTCCTGATCCTCTTGCCTGCTATGTTTTCTTTTTTCTGGGCAAAGCAAGCTTTCAGGCTTTCAGGTACTTCAGTCATACTGGTTATTCTTGCCTAAAGATATTCCACACATATATATGTCTTAAAAAGGAGCATTCACAACTAAATGTATTATTCAACTATAATAAAATGATCATGTTTTATTTTAAATATTATGACTCTGACATTTCAGGCTTAAATGGCTTTATATTTTTGATGGTTACATCAAGTTGAGGTTACTTTACGTTAAGTCCCCATGTCTTAATTATATGGGATTATGCTAAATCATATATACCTGTCATATATTGTTGCAATGTCTTTTTTAGATATAGTTTCAAGGACTCTAAAATGCATCCTGTTATTTCTGGTGGTAGATAATAGATAGAAAACCAGCAAACCAAAAAAAGAAGAGTATATATGTCCTTTTCCTAACACACTTTAAATGAAACTCCATGCAATGAGAAGCCTATTTGATTTTTTCATTTAAATTCCATTACATAATGAACTTCAAAGCAAATAGATGCTCATTAGACTTCTAAGAAAATCATGATGATGGCTATTTGTTTATATGTATTTTTGTTCATATGTGTTTGTGTGTTTGCATATTCATTGTCAAAATAAAATTGTAATCCAAATGATGACCTTCTCAAGATGACCTTATTTACATATATATGTGTATATATTTGCCATATTCACAATGTTGATAAATAATGCTATACCCTGTGACTCTATACGAATTATATAAACATAAAATCCCTAAATTGCTTTTTCATTCTGCAAATGGTCAGGAGCATATGCTTATTTGAGTCACTAGCAGGAACTAAAAAATTCTATTGTATGTGAAACTCTTCATGTTTTGTTTCTAGCAGAAAAGCACATCATAATCTTAACATAGCATATAGTTGACTAAATGTATTTGACACACCTCCTCCTTCCTAATGTTGTGCTTATTTTTCTCATGATAGATGGCCGTACGACCTACCTTGTTGGTCATGTTTTCCTGTCAGCCCTTAATTTTTTGATGCTCCCATCTTTCACATTAGAAAGGAACCTACAAGATTAAAAGGTGTAATATTCCTTTATGCTACATACAAACTTGAACCAATAAACTGCATTTCTACTCGACTGGAAAACCATTTTCCTTTTACCTTGACAGAGATCTAGTTTGAATAACATTAAGGAAAAAATGAATCAACTGGGCGTGGTAGCGCGAGCCTGTAGTTCTGGAGACTTCAACTCAAAAAAAAAAAAAGAAAAATGATGTTTTCTGTGCTGAATTGTTCTCAAAGTTTCGATTTGAAGCTTCATGAAATGAGGCCTGGGAGAACGTATCCATTTTGCTGCTGAAGATTGTGACAGAGTTGTGTAATTCTGGAGTGGCAGAGGTAGCTACCCTTTCCAGTTCTGTAGTTAGCCTCCTGATTGATATCTTGCTGATCATGCTTTGTCGAGGCAGCAGTTTTGTTGGTGGCGAAGTTCCGAGGCGTGGGTTTGTGAGTAATGCCTGTGGTAAGCCCCTTTCTCTTTAAATTAGAGCAGATTTTGTCTGAATTGGTTGGATGGATGGAAGGAAAGGAGGAGGGGAGGAAAGAAGGAAGGAAGGGAGGACAAGAAAAGGAAAGAAGAGAAAGAAAGAAAGAAAAAAGAGTGAGAGAGGGAGGGAGGAAGGGGAGAAAGAGAAAGAGAGAGAGGGATGGAAGGAGGGAAGGCAGGAAGGGAGGAAGGAAGAAAAAGAAAAAGAAGAGAAAGAAAAGAAAGAAAGAAAGAAAGAAAGAAAGAAAGAAAGAAAGAAAGAAAGAAAGAAGGAAGGAAGGAAGGAAGGAAAAGAAAAGGAAAGAATAGAAAGAAAGAAAGAAAGAGTGAGGGAGGGAGGGAGAGAGGGAGGAAGGGGAGAAAGAAAGAGAGAGATGGAAGGAAGGCAGGAAGGGAGGAAGGAAAGAAAGAAAAAAGAGAAGGAAGGGAGGAGAAAAGGAGAGAGAGAAGGAAAAGTAAAAGAACAAGAAGTAGGGCATGTACATCTATGATCTTGGAGAAGAGTGAGCAAATAGAAAATTAGAAGAAGATGAAATCAGAGAATTAATGGAGGAATAGATGAAGTAATGAAAGGAATGTGCCTTTAAGATCAAAAGCCCTTAAAGCTTTGTGCAAAGAAGAGATTAACACACTTGACTTCTATGTTGAGAACAGATTGCAGAAAATCGATCAAGGGCAAAACAGGGCAACTAGTCTGCAGACTGGTAATCCAGAAAAGCAATGACAGTGGGATGGATCAGGCCACTATCAACGGAGGTGGGTTTGTAGGTAGCGATCAGTGCAATGTTTAAGTGTACATCTTTTTCGACAGTATTTCACATATTTAGAATTAAAGGTAGTGAACATTTTAAGTTTGTGTTTTTTTTGTTTTTTATTTTTTTTTAGGAAATGGGTTCAACATGTTGCCATTTAGTTATCACTATTTGGCGTGTTCCTCTGATCGGAAGATGCATTGTGAAGTCATGTGTAAGAAACAACATTTCATTTAAAATTGCAAATACATTGCTGGTCAGGTGCACAGAAAATACAACTTCCAACTTTTGAAATATCTTGGCTAAATTAAGCAATCTTTACCATTTTAGAGAGAAAGATGAATCTTCAGTGTCTGAAGATGGAGGAGTTCAGTATTGGGAAGCCTTCATTCAAACTGGGGAGGCGTGTATGGATTTTCAAAACTCTTGGCGGCCTGAGCAACACCTTTCCAAGGAGTGTCACTTCCAAATGGCACTGCACAACTAAGTGACCCTGATCAATAGGCCCTGGCCTATTGATAGCTGACAATTTTCTTCTTAATTATTTTATTTAGCAAGTCATTTCCATGAAATGTCGAGAGTGATTTACCCAGGGCTTTCTGTTTCTTGGAGGAGAGAAAAAAAAAAAAAAAAGAGAACACTTACACATATTGTGAAATATCAGCAGCATTTATGTCTTCTGTCATGCAGAAACTAGAGGTTGCTATGGGGTGTAAATGTAAAATCCAACTTAATCTACTTTTTTTTTGAGTTGGAGTCTTACTCTATCGCCCAGGTTAGAGTGCAATGGCATGCTCATGGCCACTGCAGACATAACCTGCTGGGCTCAGGCGATCCTTCCTCCTTAGCCTTCCAAGCAGCTGGAACTACAGGAGCATGCTACCATGCCTGGCTCATTTGTTGATTTGTTGTAGAGATGGGGTCTCACCAAGTTGTCCAGGCTGGTCTCAAACCCGTGGGCTCAGGAAATCCTCTCACCTCGGTCTCCCAAAGTGCTAGGATTACAGGCTTGAGCCACCACGCCCGGCCTCTACTAGTCCTTGAAAGAGTAAAACTAATTTAAAAATAGAAAAAAAAGTAAGTGCCCATGCTGCATGAACCACATTTTACTTAAATTTGACAATTTGACAAAGAAATGGGATTGAATACACAATTGCAAGAGAGTTAGCTGTTATTGGTCATCAGAAATAGCATGAGGTAGAGGGTGTATTAGTGAGGAAGACAGATATAGCCTAGGCTAATTCTACTAATGAAAGCATAACAGATTACATTTATTTTTAAAAAGTCGGATTCAAAGATCGAATAACTTTGTGAGGAGCTGCTTAGTAAAGAGGTAACTGAAAGTTCGCAGTAGACAGAAAGATCTGTAGAAGAAACCAATTAAGAACAGACAGCTAAAACTTGCAAGGACAAGTCTGAAGATTTCTATAATAATCATGGGTTAATCTTAGCAGAAGGAAATCAAGAAATAATACATGCTTTTATCGATTTATCTTGAGAAAATGAGATAATCAAAAGAAAATTGTTTTCTAATGAATGAGTAGAAGCATCCACTTTCTGATAACTTGAAAATGATTAAGAGAATACATTTGTATAAAGCAACACCTCTCTGAAAGAAAATTAAGAGGAGAAATATAGAATAATAAAGCTAATGAATATCTTATAGAAATAATTATTGCATAAAAGACAGTATAAGCCATGCCAGAGAGGTTTAGTAATTTTTAAGATATATTAAGCAATTCCTTCAAAAATAAAATGTTAGGGCTTAAAAGTGCTAACAGTGTCAGATAGCCTCACCTGAACCTATCACTAGGATTTGACTTAAAGCAAAGTACTCACTCTTACAGTGCTCAGTTTTCTTCTCTATAAAATAAAGATTAACATAGAGTCTACATCTTAGACATTGTGAAACTTAAATGAATTAATCTATATAAATTCTTGAGATATCTAGGGAGGATTTGATAAACGTTAACCATTGTCATTATTGTTATGCTATTCTAAATTATTAATTTGTATCTGAGCAGAATCTGTCACACTGAGGATTGTTTCTGCTTTCTATGTTAGGTACAGTCAGAGTTAATTTAACAATTATTTATTGTTTGTCAGCATTATTTGTAGTTCCGTGCTAAATGCGGGTATAAGAACAGTGATCAAGACAGAGTCTTATTCTCTTCAAGGCAGTCTGGCTGGGGACAGAAACAATTAAATGAGTTGAAGTGGACAAAACAAATGCCCCAAGAGAGTCAAGTATGGATAAAAGTACTCTAAGAATCAAGTCTTTCAAGCAGCAATTTCAGAGATTTGGTCTGGTATTTGTAAAGCTAAGGAAGCTTTCATTAAGAGGTAGGAAAAAGTCTTCATCACTGCTCTTTTCTTAATCCCATTAAGTACTAGGTAATGTAATTTGAAGAAGCGGCTGGAAGATAACAAATTATGATGAAAATTATGATAGAAAAGAGAGTTGCTGAGTAAGAACCAAATGGGAGCCAAGAAAGTATTCTGGGGAAAAGAAACAAGGTATCGAAGAACCCAGAAAATGAATAAAAATCTATATTTTCTTAGTTGAATATTTTGTAGGCCTATAATAGGAATTGTATGAAAACAAAACTTTAAAAACCAGCAATCCATTAAAGAATTGGAAAGATTGATTAATTGGATGGAAGGACCTAAGACACACACTAAGAAGGGGTAATGGTAATAGAGGCTGCCTTTGACAATAACAGGGGAAGAAATTAAAAGATTAAAATATTGGGGGAAAGGAAATTGTAATTTAATATCATGAATATTCCAATAAACAATGAAATCCCATAAACCCCAACCTTATTAAGATTACTATAAAACATTACTGTCAAATATATTTACTTCTCACTTCACACTGTCTCCACTCCCTACAAGATAGAGCCGTGTGTGATTATAATCTGAGTACATTACAGGAAAAAGAGTATACAGCTATGAAACTCAAAGAATAAAGAGATTAGAAATAAGCGCAGTAGAAATGAAAAAGACTCTATGTCCCATTTTGCGAAAATCCTTTACCTTGACCAATATTCTCACTTTTATTTTGGAGCAGAACATCTTTCTCTATTCCTTCTCCTCCTCCCCATCTCGTGAGGAGAGTAATTTACTAATAAATCTCAAAAACCTCTGGAAAATAATTTCAATATGTAAAAATTATGTAGATGATCAAATGTCTGTTGAGAACCCAATCTTATGGGGTGGGGAAAATACTAACAAAAAAAATTAAATATTGTGTGTCAAGTGTAGGAGCGCTTAAGACATTATTGTTGGAGTCCTTCCTGTTAACCTTTAACCTCTTGGTGTTTAGATAATAATTTATTCATTAAACCACTAACTCCCTTTCCAGCAGGATTTGCCTATGAATTTTTAACTGCGGCCAAACCTCCAGATGTCTTCCTCCTCCGACTAAATTTTTACCATTTCTTTTTCACACTGCTCACTCCTTGCTTTCCAGAATCAAGCAGTTAACATCTAAGAGAGTCCAGTCTGCATAATTCCCCAACAAAACGTGATATCATTCTGAAGTTAATCTCTCCCATATAAGTTCAGCACTCTTTAGAACTACACAGATATTTCAAGTTCTGTACATGATATATCCTAGACTCCTATTTACTTATTTTCCCAACATTCCAATGACTGTGTTTTTCATGTTATTGAAGTAAAAAAAAATGATCCCTTAATACCCATCAGGAACTCTGTTTTCTTTTATGTTCAAATTCGCTTAATAGCTTCACAAGAGGATCACTCCTTTGCATAACCTCTAAGAAAAGACCTAAGAAAGAACAGTGAAATCAAAGACCAATGACCTGACTCTTAGATGAGTCACTCAACCCTCTATATGGACTGTCTATTACTTAATTTTTCAGCCTGGTGTTGGAATCTGCCTTTGAGTGTTCTGGGTAGTGTCTAGCACTTTGTCATTTAAAAAAAAAAAAAAAACTTTGTGATTATTGTTGTTATTATTGTTGTTAGCTTTCTGTGTTTATGTAAAACTAGCTCTCAGCTTGATGATATAAAAACTATGTTAGGGCCTCAGCCTGTAATCCCAGCACTTTGGGAGGCTGAGGCAAGTGGACTGCCTGAGCCTGCAGGTTCAAGAACAACCCGGGCAACTTGGTGAGACCTCATCTATACAATAAATCAAAAAAATTATTCGGGCATGGTGATGCGTACCTGTAGCTTTGGCTACTTGGAAGGCTGAGGCGGAAGGATAGCCTGAGCCCAGCAGGTCGATGCTGGGGTGGTTGTGAGCTTGCCTCTGCACTCCAGCCTGGGTGACGGAGACTCCAACAAAACAAAACAAAACGAAACAAAACAAACTATTTTAGCTGTATCCTTTTTATCTTTTGTATTCATATAAAAGGATTATTTTTAAAACTTGTGACTATTAATAAAGCCAGGTGTGTGTGTGTGTGTGTGTGTGTGTGTGTGTGTGTGTGTGTGTGTGTGTGTGTACCGAGAGAGAGTAAGAGTGAGAGTTTAATCTAGGTGTTAACCCTAGGGTCTTGGAAAAATTCCCATTTGAGTAATTGAATTTTTATTAACTTACTTCCTCTTGCAGATATTTTCCATTTAATGCAGTACACTGTTCTGTATTATTTCTAGATGCTAAGTTGTTGCTACATTTTTTCCCTGCAGTGATTTCATTTTATCAATGAATAAAGCCATAACTGATAAATGAAATCATTTTATTTTGATACATCTGTTTTGGAATTCTCCCTGATCTTAAAACAGATGCTAAAAAAGAAAAAAAAAATGATAGCAATATAGGTAGAGGAAATCGAGATATTTGGGTGATTCCTATTGTTTAAAAGCAGCCTTATTTTGTTTTGGTACTATCTCTTAAATTCTGAGGACATTTGTTCTAGAAAAGACTGAAAATGAATAGATTCACTCATTTATAGGCGATCCATTTAGGGAGTCTGGGAAACAATAGCATGGACTTTTAAAAATGTAGTCAGAGATAGTTCTGGCTATTTGTTTTTTGTCCTCTGAATAATGGCTGGTGACAACACAGATGTTAAACACAAAATATTATAGGGATTAATTCATAGTGCTCTCGTTTTCAACCAAGGTCATGTGCAGTGCAAACAATAAGTTACAGCCAGGCAGTCTGTAGTGGCAATTAAGGACCACCTAGGGTGGGGGTGAAGCTGAAGGTGGCTCTGACCCCAGGGAGTCTGCAGTCACTTCGGTGTGCCTCCTTGGAATGCCTTCTTGTTCATATAAATTAAACAAAAGTGAATTTTCTCCCCTTTAGGGAACAAACAGTCCCTGCCTCAGATCTCGCAGCCTAAGCGTTTCCTCCTTTAGAATTGCAACTGAATCTCCTCTAAAGAGCAATTAGCATTTTAATAGTATTAATAACATTCGTGATTTTAACTATCTGAAGCTTTCTGCTTTTTATTGATGTCTTTTGTTGCAATTTTGTCTAATAGTATGCCCAGGGTAGCAAAACATAACCAATTAAAACATTTGCCAAACAGCAAGGAATCTGGATAATTTCAATGCTGCTCATCTAAACATAAAAATGGTTGTTTGAAAATAACATTTCTGGCTTTCTGGCCAGCAAGACTAGGGGATAATCTGGAAATGTAAGTTAGATAGTCCTTTACCTTACTGTTCTGCTCCAAAACTAGGATGACTTGATCAATGTTATATAATTAGTGCCAGATTAGAAAAATCAAAGCTGGTCATCTTATGTAGAGTTTTTAGTTTAATAGCAGACTGCACTATTTGTACGGAAAGCCCCCTTAACCTTCCAGTCTTAGATTTCCTGATTATATATTCTCACAAGTCTTGAATTTTTATTTTGATTAACCCAGTATACTTATTTGTATAATAAAATAATCAACATGAGTGCTTACCATGTGCTAGGCAGTAAATCAGCCTTATAACATGACTCATCTCTTTCCATCTTTACTGTAATCTTTATGCTGGCATCTATTATTATTATTTTTATTATAGACCCTGAAGCTCAGAGATGTCATTTGTTCAGGATTAAAAGACTAGTAAATAGTAGAACAGAGATTCAAACCTAAGTTCCCTGCCTTCAGAGTTGATATCTGAC
Source organism: Carlito syrichta (assembly GCF_000164805.1). Taxonomy (NCBI): domain Eukaryota; kingdom Metazoa; phylum Chordata; class Mammalia; order Primates; family Tarsiidae; genus Carlito; species Carlito syrichta. Next base: position 266,151 of record NW_007124395.1, read on the forward strand.
CTTATACACCTTCCTTCTGTATGTTTTTTCAGGGTGGGAGAAGGGAGTGTCGTTCTATCTTGTGTTTGTTAAATGTCTGCCTCGATGACTCAGTGACCACGCTCTAAAATCTGAGAGGGGAAAATTGTTTTTGTTGCCTTTACTTCTTCTCTCTAAACTAGCATAGTGCCTGGTACTTAGTAAAGGAATGATAAATCTTTTTTGAATGAATGAATATGAGTAGATGTGCCTTGTGTAACTAGATTGCCATGGGGTTTTGGTTTTTCTGTTTAGTGTGTTAAGACCTTGGTGTTCCTAATTCCTAAAGGAAGTATACAGAAGTTTAAAGATTCTTGGTACAATATCTTCTTGCTAGTGTTCATTTTCTTCTAGGTATGTGTGCTTATATACATGGATAACATTATATCCTCTATTGGCTCCAGAAAGGAATTTAGGTGATTATACCTTTTGGTGGCTGTCTGCCTCATGGTGGTGAATGCACATGCACACTATTTGTTGGGATTGAAATGGGAGTTATAAGAAATGGTTTCCATGTAATCCCAGCACTTTGGGAGGCTGAGACACGAGAATCTGAGCCCAGAGCAACAAAGACTTCAATTTAAAAAAAAAAAAGAAAAAAGAAATGGTTTCAGAGCACTTTAATGTTGCTCTTACTCAAATTTAATTTAATTCTGCTGAGTCTGTTATTATATAAAGTCTATTCAAAAGTAAAGTCTATTGCAAATAAAAAATTATACACACACACACACACACAGTTATATGGTCTCTTGAAATAATGAGATATCTGAATGAATAATAGAGTTAGATTAACTTATCCCCCCCAAATGTAGAAAAATATTTAGAAGACGGAAATATGGATGTTTAATTGTGGAAAATAAGACCTTTCCCAAATGGTAGCATAAGTGTTGACAACCCTGTACCCTTTGGTAGCCATGCTTCTCAAACTTAAGCATGATAATCACCTTGAAGTCTTGTTGAAACATATGTTCCACAAGTTCTAGGGTTCATATAGCAAAGGTTCGGAGTCAGTGTGGGTAAGACTTGGTCATTTAAATTTCTAACAGGTTCCTAGTTGATGCTGCAGGATCATACTTCGGGTAGCACTGAGATAAATAGAAATACATTAGAAGTATATGGAGACAATTAGAGCAGCTAGAGGATCAGACATTAGATATCAAGGGATGAGTCATAGTAATGTTTTTGATTCTCTGCCACCCAGTGTCTCAACCTCAGTAGATCTGACATCTTGGGCTACAGTATACCAATCAAGCAGTGTGATACTCTGGAATGTACTTCCTGATGGGAAATTCAGAATAGTTAAAATAAAATAGAAGAGCAGCTAGCCGTGCTGCATCCAACTCTTATTCCCGATTCAGGGTTCTGACACAGTATCTAACATGTGGTCTTGTTAATACACATTAAACATGAAACAAATATGTTTTGATTATTTGTTTTGCAGATGGCTATTTAATCTTTTTATCCAGTTTCCTTTTCATAGTGCTTGCCCTTGCCAAATTCTTGATTCTGCCATCCAGGTTTCCCTCTGATTTACCAGGCTTTCTTTTATTTTATCTTTGTAAATTGCATTATTGGAAACCTCAGGAAGAAATGGTATTTCAACCCATGGCTAAGTATATGCTCTGTACTTGAACAGTGAAAATTCTAAGTCAGTTCTCACTAGACCGTAACTCACAGGTCCAAAGGTCCACCTTAAAACAAAAGCAAACAAGAGGGATACCACTCCATGCTGACTCAATCTTTGTACACCTGGTTTACATAATTTCCTTAGTATAATCACATCACAGTACCCACTTCTTAGCATTGATGCTAGTGAGTTATTGGTTATTGAATCTACTACTTGACAGGAAGTTCTTTGATGGGAAAAAAACCCAAATAAACCCTACAACTTATTTATCATTATATTTCTAGTGCACAGAATATAACCCACTGTAGGTGCTAAATCTCTGTTTACTGAATCAAATCCAACTTTTTCCTTGAAAGTCAACTTGTATTCTAATAATGTTGTAACATGAGAGTTGAGTACCTACAAATTTCAAGTGAAAAGCTGGTACAGAATAATATAATCTCTTTTCAAAAAGTTCAAAATTTCTTATGTTTCATGTAAAAATTTAAATGACATCACATTGAAAAATTATTGAGTTATTTACAATAATTGTCATGAATTATGAAAATCCAAAATAATATTCTTGCTCATTCAGTTTTTAACACAATCTTTCCTTGTTTTTTCAATCCATTAAGGTCTCCTTAATGAACTCAACAAACACCTTTTGTTATTACTATATGAAGTACTAGTTATCCTAAGTTTTACATAATTTATATCTAGTTTTTACTAGCTAGGGAACACATTAACAGTTATTTTTTGTTGTGAATAAACTGCCCTGTGAGAGTATAAAAATTTCTCAATTCACAAGTTCACATTCTTCTAAGAGGTCACTTAACCTTCTAAGGCAATTATAGCACATTAACAATATTCTTCCTCCAAAAATGATTTTTCTAGGTTATATAGTTGTAGCTGTTTAAGACATGACCAGATATTTAAGCTATGCCATGCAGGTCTCTGAAAAGGCAGGTTTAAATCACTTTCAAATGAGATTCAAGGTATCAAGGAAAACACTTCACAGTTATTTTGACTGCTGTAATATCAATATTTAAAATAATATATGGAAATGAAAAAAATAGTAATAAAATTATTCTTTTTTATTTAGTTAATTCAGTGGTTGTGATAAGCACAAGATTGACAGTCCAGGCATCTGGAGTATTCTTTTAGAACAGAAAATATATCAATAGCAGATAGTAAGTTTCTTTCCTCTTTACAGTATGTCTCAGTCCTTTCAAGAGCCTGGAGGAACTCAAATCATTCTACAAAACAGATCCCTGCACACGTATGTTTGTTGCAGCTCTATTCACAATAGCAAAAACATGGAACCAACTGTGTTGCCCATCAAAGCTGGACTGGATAAAGAAAATGTGATACATACACACAATGGAATATTATGCAGCCATTAAGAAGGACAAATATATGGACTTCGCAACAACTTGGATAGATTCAGAGTCGATCATACTCAATGATCTATCACAGAAACAAAGAACAGAGTATCGTGTGTTCTCACTCATAAGCGGAACTTGAACAATGATAATACTATAAGAAAGGGATTGGTGGTAGTGGGAAACTGTCAGGCGAGGGAGGGGGTTGGATTTGGTAGTTGAGGGAAACTGCTAGAGGAGAGAGGGGCATACCTCATCAACAGAGGTACCTGCATAATAAATGTTTGTATACCTAACCCTGAATTGTACCCCACATCTTTATTAAAAAAAAAAAATTGTGAAGTAGTGGAAAAGGTGCTGACTTTGGGATAGCATTGTTGCATGTTAATATGAGTAGTCATAATATGATATGACTGATAATAATTGCAGTAAGTATCATGGAGATACAGATATTGGCATGGTCCAAAAACATTAGCATTTGCATTCTGAATTAATCCCTCACCTTTTTAGAGGAGAAAAAATATAAGCCAGTTCAAATGTAGACTTATGAGCTATATGAAGTAAGCTCTTCAATGACTTCAGTCACAGAAAACAGATGAACAGGAACTCTGATTACATCTATTCAGCATTATGGGGAGATGAAAGTTACCAACACCTTAAGCCACCCAGGGTTCTGCATTTTGATTAGTGTAAATCTAAAACTTCAAGAAATGTTTGGAATTAAGATTTGAAAAAACAACTTCTTATGCATCAGGAAATGTTATTCATCTATTAAAGTTTAATTTATACTGTAATTGAAATATTACTTTTTAAATAAAAACCAAACAGATTTAGGGCACCGTGATTATTTTTTTAATGTTGTTCTTAGAATTTTGAAAAATGCTTCACTAAAACCACTTAAGCCTCACAAAAGAATGCTCTACCTGGTACTATGTTGTTAGCTCCGTATCCTACAATTAGTTGGTATTCTGACATTTTATTAACTTTTAGAACTGCTATTTAATTATTTGTTTTGAATTTACAGCATTCACAGAGCAGTGCTGAGTGCTTAAGCAGTGCTTAAGCAGTTTTAGCTTACAGTCCAAACAAATTATGCCTTAGAACAGGAATCTTGCTACTTTGAATATGTACCACCGAGGTAGACATTCCAAATATGGTTGTGGTATCCAGGCCCAAGGACTTGGACCAAGAGGCAAATTCACTACTTTGCAAGGGGAAAAAGGTGGTATTGCACTTCATACTAGTCCTGTACTAACTTTATAGATTATGTGATTGTAAAGGCAATCAAGAGATGAGGCAGTAATTTTGAGCTCTTTCTTTCTGGAAAAGATATCACTTTCTGTTATTGTTTTCTACAGTTCTGTTTTTAAGTGAAAATGTATATTGCAATTTTAATTTTGACAGTTGAGGGATACATATTTCCTTTCTCTTTTTTCCACTTACAATTCCTGGTTTCTAGCACAAGGATGTGCCTGTATAACTATGATCTTCTTCTAATATCTCTTGGTAAAGTACCAATGTGGTGAAAAGTCCGATGTCTGTTCTAATTGCTTGGTGTCAGTGCTGAAATCGTTTTAAAATATTTAAAAAGTCATCCCTGTAATATGACCATGGAAATTTCTAGGCAGAACGGGGAAGCCAGAGAACTGCTCTTACTTACGCAGTAGTAATAGGTTAAAACGTAATACAATTGAATTTTTAAAAAGTTTAACTATCCCTAAGACTCTACAGCTCTAGAATTGACATGAAACAGGGTAGTAGTTATTGTCCTAATAAAGCCTGGACTCTTTGTGCATTAATCTGTATGACATATACACAATCAGTAGTATGCTTCCACAACAACTGGCAAGAAACCTAAGGAATAAGACACGAAAAGCAGAAACTGTCTTCTAATTTGACCTCTTGGTCAGGATCATTGCACTGGTGATTGAGGAGCTGGCTTGTTGATAGATCCTTCACATATTTACATCGCTAATTTACTTATTCATATTCACCATCAATAATTTTTCCAGCAGAACTTGCATGTATCTGTTGCTTCATTCCAGCTAACTGAAAACTTCTCGAACGGATTGAAAAGCCATACATTTCACATGAGCTTAAGCTCAGATCAAGATTTACAGAATAAAATAATAGTTAATTATATTTATTGAAAAGTTCTTCTAATTTAGCCCTTTAAGATATCAACAAATGCAGAAGTGATTAAAATATTTAACTTTCTATAAAATATTTACATTCTTTCTTATTTGTAAGATGTGGGTACAATTCAGGATTGGGTATGCAAGTGGTCATTGTACAGGTAAAGTTTGGGCCTCCCTTTGGTCTCCACTTCACCTGGTTTGAGATCAGGTGCCCTTATTGATGTTGTGTGCTGTCCTTCCTCTGCTGGTAGTACCCTGCTACTGCCAACCCCTTTCTTACAGTATTATGGTGAATATTCAGGGTCCACTTATGAGTGAGAACATGTGATACTCAGTTCTTTGTTTCTGTGATAGATCACTGAGTAAGATAGACTCTAAATCCTTCCAAGTTGCAGTGAAGTCCATATGTTTGTACTTCTTTCTGACTGTGTAATACTTCATCATGTATCTGTACCACATTTTTTTATCCAGTCCAGTTTCAATGGGCGGCACGGTTGGCTCTATGTTCTTGCCATTGTGAATAGTACTGCAATAAACATACGTGTGAAGGTATCTTTTTGTCGAATGATTTGAGTTCCTCTGGGTATATTCCCAGAAGGGGGATTGCTGGGTTATATGAAAGGTCAATTTCTGATTCTTTTAGAAATCACTACACTGTTTTAGAGGTTTAACTAGTTTGCATTCCCACTAGCAATGTAGAAGCATTCAGTTTTCTCTGCATCCTTGCCAGCATCTGTTGTTTTTTGTTTTACTAATGATGGTCAATCTTACTGGGGTTAGGTGGTATTTAAATGTGGTTTTAATTTGCATTTCTCTGATGCTTACTGAGACTGGGCACTTTTAATGTGTATATTGACTGCCTGTTTGTCTTCTTTTGGAAGTATCTATTCATGTCTTTTGCCCACTTTAAAAAAAATTTTTTTTAATGTAGGGTCCAATTCAGGGTCAGGTATACAAATGGTCATTATGCACTTACCCTTGTTTATAAGGTGTGCCCCCTCCTTCCCCTGGCAGTTTCCTACTACTGCCAATCCCTTTCTTATATAGTATTATGATAATTGTTCAAGGTCTACTTATGAATGAGAACATGTGGTACTCAGTTCTTTGTTTCTGTGATAGATCCTAAGTCCATCCAAGTTGCTGTGAAGTTTATAATTCTGTCCTTCTTTAAGACTGTGTGATATTCCATTATGTATAGGTACCACATTGTTTTTATCCAGTCCTCTTTCGATGGGTAGCAAGGTTGGTTCCATGTTTTTACTATTGTAAATATGACTGCAATAACCATGCATTTGCAGTATCTTTTTCACAGAATGAATTGACTTCCTTTGGTTATATTCCCTGAAAGGGGATTGTGGGGTTATATGGTAGGTCCATTTTTAGATCTTTTAGAAATTGCTACACTATTTTCCACAGAGGTTGTACTAGTTTACACTCCCACCAACAGTGTAGAAGTGTTCCCTTTTCACCACATCCTCTTCAGCATCTTTTGTTTTTTGAATTGTTAATGATGGTCACCTAACTGGGGTTAGGTGGTACCTCAATGTGGTTTTGATTTGCATTTCTTTGATGATTAATGAGGCTAAGCATTTTGCCCTGTGTCTATTGGCTGTTCATATGTCTTCTTTTTGAGAAATGTCTGTATCTTTTGCCCACTATATATGGGGCTTTTTTTTTTTCCTTTTTGGCATGTTTGAGTTCCTTGTAGATCCTGGTTGTTAGCCCTTTGTCAGATACACAGTTGGCAAATATTTTTTCCCATTTTGTGGACTGTCTCCCTGCTCTCTTGATGGTTTCTTTGCTTTGCAGAAAGCTTGTCAGTTTGTTGATGTCCCACTTATTTATCTTATCTCTTATGGTATGGCACTTGGGGTTTTGATCAGGAATTGGTTTCCAGTTCCAATTTCCATAAGGGTGTCTCCTGCATTTTATAAGATTCTTATAGTTTGAGGTTTTACATTTAGGTCCTTGATCCATTTAGAGTTGATTTTTATGTATGGTGTTAGGTGGGGGTCTTGTTTTAATCTTCTGCATGTGGTCAGTCAGTTTTCCCAGCACCATTTACTGAATAAGTTCTCCTCTCCCCAGTGGTTGATGGTGGAGACTTTGTCAAAGATGAGTTGGTTGAGAAATTGAGGTTTTGCTTCCAGAATCTCTCTCCTATTCTATCAGTCCATATACCTGTTCTTGTACCAATACTAGGCTGCTTTGATTATTGTAGACTTACAGTAAAGTTTAACATCTTAAAGTGTGTTACCTCTCACTTCATTTCTTTTGCTGAAGATTGTTTTGGCTATCTGTGGTCATTTAGGTTTCCATATGAATTTCTATATTGTCATTGTCAGGTCTGAAAAGAATGATGTTGGTAATTTTATGGGTACTGTGCTGAATCTGTAGATTGCCTTTGATAGGATGGACATCTTAACAAGGTTGTTTCTTCCTATCCATGAGCATGGAATATTTTTCCATTTGCTCATGTCCTCTTGGATTTCTTTGAACAGTGCTTTGTAGTTTTTGTTGTAAAGGACTTTCACTTCTTGAGTTAAGAAGATGCGAAGGTATTTCAATTTTTTTGTGGCTATTGTGAATGAGATTGTGAATCTTTATTTGGTTCTCTGCCTGTTTGTTGTGGGTGTATAATAATGTGACTGTCTTTTGCACATTTATTTTGTACTCCAAGACTTTGACAAAGTCCTTCATAAGTGCAAGAAAATTTTTAACAGATTCTCTTGGATTTTTGAGGTATGGAATCATATCATATGCAAAGAAGGATAACTTATCTTCCTCTTTTCCTATTTGGATACCCCCGATTTCCTTTCTTGAATAATTGTTATAGCTAGGATTTCAAACACAATGTTGAACAGGAGTAGTGTGAGTAGGCAGACTTGTCTTATTCCGGTTTTCAGGGGAAATGATTCCAGTTTCTGTCTGTTTAGCAGTATGCTGACTGTGGGTTTATCTTACATGGTGCTTACTGTTTTGAGGTATGTTTCATCTCTGCCTGGGTGTTAATATTTGTATTCATGTTTTGCTCATTATAAATATTTTATTGCAGTGACTAAATAAAATGTTTTAAGACACAACAGTTCTCACATTTTCAAGTATTATGCAGTATATTGTGTAAATTCATAAGCTAAACATTTTTATTTCACTATTATAAAACATTAATTTGATGTAATAATGCTAATATTGCATCTGTCATTGTAAATAAACTGGTAACAAGTCATAGTCAGAGTTACATCAAACAAATATCTACTGAGCCTAGGTAAATACTACTCAGACACTACTAAGCATGAAAACATTCTTTCTGTTCCTTGATTTTTTACAATAGTTTATATATTAAAATTCAGTAACTACTGTTTTACTTGTGGAATAAGGAATAAGTAGGTAAGTAGGTAGGTAGATAGATAGAGAAATAGATGATAGATAGATAGCTGTGAACTCTAATCATCATTCTGCAACTATTAATGTTTTAGTTTCCTTGTTGATCTAGTGGGATTTTTTTTAGATGCCTGGAATTTAGTGATAAAAATAAATTATCATTTTAAAAACTTTTTGAATTATTTCGAACATTTTAGGTATTAGGGCTTATTAATGAAATGTCATTTACTAAAAAGATGAAAAAGATAAAAACTGAATCACAATGGACTCGATACTAAACTATCTTTTCAACATGAAAGCATGTTTCTCTATTATTTCACTCAAAGCATTGTTTTAATCATGGTCTCTAATTTATCCTTGTTTCATTTAAGGTCTGAAATAAAGGAATCTGCTTAAAAATTCTTCAATTTTTCAGTTGGAATTATATTATTTCTCAAGTGAGAAAAAACTATGATGGTATTCACATATAGACATAATCATTAGCAGGCAATCTTGGTACTTATTTTGCCAATATGACTGCTAAAAGTCCAAATTCCTTAAATCTAAATGAGTTTTTCCAACTCATGCTCTCTTATGGTGATTAAAGAGCAGCATTTTTAGAAGCAGGAAGATCACAGAGAGAAATATCAAAAGCTATGGTTGATGTCAAATCAATGCCCAGGTTTAGTTGATTTTGTGCTATATTTGGATTCAGCATTGATCTAATCTAGAAAGTGCTGGGCTTGATATGAACTCCAAGCAATGTACTTTTTTATTTTATTTGATTTTTTACTGTAACTGTATATTTGATAATAAAATATAACATAAATAAAAATGTTACACAAATAAATATAAACAAAAAAAGTCTCTTCTTGAATATTTAAAAAGAAGTAGAAATCACTGTTTTTCTTCTGTTGTCTGTCTATACCGCTTATCTGAGAAGTTTAACAATCAACTTCTTAAATGAAATGATCTTGCCTGTCTTTTGTCCCAAATCTGTATTTTTATTATTATTTCGATCACACTTTAGACACCTGAGAATTTTGCACTTTTCAGTAGCAAAACTTTTCAAATGAGAAGACATGTTAATTGTTCTAGATTTTATTGCCAATTATCCTTATAGTATGTATTTTAGCCAGTTCCTCTCTCTCCTTCCTTCATAAATAGTGTGTACCAATTGTAATTTGATCTTTCGCATTGATAACCAACGAGGTTATTAGAGTTATCTCTTAACTAATGAACAAGTATGAAGAGTTCATATTTGACACTAAGGATACTATTTTGGTAGCTATTTCTAAAGAAAAACAAAATCACCTGATAGGGGTAGGTCTTCTGCCTCTTAACTGAACTAAAGTTTCCTTGGGGACTATCTGTTTTTGTATTTAGACATCTCACTTTCTTGAACACAATGCATCCTATAGGTACAAAGAGCAAAATGATGAAGAAATATGTACAGCATTAATAGTTCTAGTAGTAATACTTGTGAAAACAAAAATGTGGAGTGCAACTTATTTAATAAGTAGCTTTTATCTCCTTTCTCTCCAATTTGATAAGAATTGATTTTGAATGTAGAACTGAATTTTTAAAAATAAGTCCATTAGTTTTAAAAATAAGTCCAGAAAATTTATTAAGACTTATTTTGATAAATTTTATATTTTCCCCAAAAGATGATATTATGTATATGGGCAAATTTTGTATCCTGGGCAATTTAAACTTAATTATTATTGGATTTATTTTCATGAACTAGTGTGAATACTCTTTTTGGGTAAGTACACTAAAAATGAAAGAGAGGAAGAGAGAGATCAATCTATATATCTATATCTGTATATCTCTAGTCCAGTTTTATTTAATATTTAAATCAGTTTTATTTACAAAGGTCAGAATACACTGTATTGTAGAGCTTATGGCAATTTTTTTTTCAATTTAAGGATAATTCCACCTCCTCTAGAAACACTTACATTCATTGCAAAACAAACAGAACTTTGATTCATGAGTAATAATTAACACTAAATGAAACTTAGTCTTACTTTAGTGAAGAGTTTGCATGATTCCAGCATCTTGCAGTTACACTGTCCAGATGGCAACTTCTCAGGTGTAGTAAGTTCTCCAAAGTTCACAGAAAGGTAACCTATTAAGTAATAAAATACCATTACAGCATCTTTAGAAAGGCAACGGAAAAGCCAGGCAGGTTCTGTTAAAACAAGACCTGAGTAAGGTCCTTGAAGTGGTAAATCTACTACTCCGAGGTCTGGAAATTCTGTGAGTCACATGACATCTCTGGATACCAGATTATCATCCCTGAAAGTAGTCATTCTTCTTTGTGACACAGTTTTGACAAATGAAACTCCACATTCCCATGCAAACAAGTGGTCCTTTCAAAAACTGAAATGATGAGGGCAATGACTAGGGAAAGAAAATCCTACTAAGAAATGATGGTAACGAAAGTTTATCAGAGTATGTGATATTTGGACAGGAGAATAGGAAAGCTAGATTATTATTGATTCAGGTAAGCTATAAAAGAGCAATTAAGAAAGGAAAATACAGCAGACTCGGTGAAAGTATCTGTACCCAATCTGTCAGCAGCACAATGAATATGTGATTCATGGAATTAAGTAAAAAAGCAGATTTGATGACAAACTCAATTTTGATAATAAAATTAATGCTCTGGATTCAATAAACGATTTTATTTTTTCATACTATTGCTCAGGTATTCAAAATTATGCAAAGAAATGACAATCATATAGATTTCATTAATTGAATGTTTATTAATATAATAATGCATTAGAATGTAGAAAAATAAATTGGTTTAAAATTAATAAAAATATTCCTTATTTTTTTTGTCCCTGAATGAATAAGACTAGAATTTGTTGCTGGACCACTATACTATGACATATGTATACTATATTATCAAATATGTACGAAATTTACTTTTCATGCATGTAAAATAAATATGACGCTCTCAACTACAATGGCAATTAGGATTGTAGATCCTTTTCTACCATGAGGATTTCTATCATCACCATAGATTTTCCAAAGACATGGGAAAAAAGAGAGAATTATCCATTTCTACTTTAACTGCTGGTCAACATTTGCTTTCTTCATTTCGGAGACTGGTAGCAAGATACATAAACAATGAAGGTCATGTTTTTCCACAGCACAACGCCGATTTACTCTTTAGACCAACATCACGGCTGCCCATTTATGACTTATTATTGCCCTGAGCTATGTACTGCTGTCTTCCAGTGCTATATTTCTTGAAAACTTGACACAGAAATCTATGATACAAACTGTCAGCTTGGTGTGGAAAAAAACTCAAGTTCTCTCATTAATATTAAACTTCTGGGGGAAAAATATGTTGCTGAAACAAGCATTTCTTTTAAGGATGAAGGAATTCACATATTACTATTGACATGATAATTGAAATCATATTCAACAAAATGAGTGATGAAGAAATTATACCCATGCGTTTCAAAACAAGGGACAATGATGAATCTGAAAAAGGAAAAGTGTGTTGTCACAAAATATGCAAGGACTCAGATGTCCTTACCAAAGTAATGAAACAATGCAAAGGAAAGTTACTGTGATCATCTATTATTATTTCTAATGAGCATCAAAGGCATTGTGATAAAGAAAAATTATTGTCAGTCATTGCAACGGAATATAGCTAAATCGCTGCATCTTTTTCTGACAATGCAAGCAAGTATAATTTGGACGTAAATCATGCTTCTTGTCCCCCACTTTATAATGGACTTTCATTACACTGCACGCAAAATTTGGAATGGGTAGAGACAAAAAGTCGAGTATTTGTCTCTGCCTTTCCTCTAAGGATTCCTTATGCAGAACTGCTAGTAACTTCAGAGGACACAAAAAAGTATGAACGGTGCAAGATCAGCTCTTGAGAGCTAAGGAGAAATGGTTCTCCTTTTTCTGCCTTTTTTGGTGTGGCATAAAAACAAAAGGCAAATTTTTATTTTTCTGTATACTTCAACTCAAAGATATTCCTTTGAAGTCAAACATTGGTGTCATTTTTTTGTTATGTTTTTTTTCTTTTTCTTTCTAATGTAATGAGGTTTTTCTTCTTCTTTCCCTTTGGATATATTCTATTTATTTGAAATCAGAGAAGTTTCTTTTTGAAAATAAATCATTTGGGAACAAAAAAACAGAAAACAGTCTTGCTAGACAATTGGCAAAAGGATTTATGTTGTTGTTTCATTGTTACCCTAGTAATAACATTATATGGATGTCAAGAAAAACTTATCTTCGAAAACCAATCCATTTGATATTAACTAATATTTCTAAAGCATTTTAAGGTTAGCGAAACATATTAACGTACATTGCTTATGATCCTCATATTAACACTGTGCTGAGGATATTTTATTGTCACTTTAAACATAAGAAAATTGAATTTCAGAGACACACATGAACTTTCTTTCTTTTTTTTTTTTTTTTTGAGTTGGAGTCTCACTCTGTCACCCAGACTGGAGTGCAGTGGCCGCTCCCGGCCACCGCAACCTCGACCTGCTGGGCTCCAGTGATCCTTCCGCCTCAGCCTTCCAAGTAGCCGGAATTACAGGCCTGCGCTACCACGCCCGGCTGATTTTCTGATTTATTGTAGAGATGAGGTCTCGCTGCCCAGGCGGGTCTCGAACCCAAGGGCTCAGGCAATCCACTCACCTCAGCCTCCCAAAGGCGCGGGACTACAGGCTGAGCCACCGAGCCCGGCATGAACTTTCTTAATGGCATGCACCTAGCTGGAAGCAGAGTTGTATGTCTTAAGCACAAGATGTCATTAACTTAATTCCTGGATTCTTTTTTCTATGTCACATCACCACAACTGATATTTTATACCATGGTATTTTTTTAAAATTTCCATGTTAGACATGAATTGAAATTTGGATGAAAGCTAGTATTTTTCAGGGATCTAGTATTACACAAAAGGGTAAATATTCTTTTCATAATAAGTATAATATGTTTTGGAGAATTGAAGGGAACCTGGATTCGAGATGTAAAGAATGAGTTTGAGAAGAGAATGTACCATCCTGATCCTAAGCCCCAAAGATTATGATACTTTGTGATCTTTTTTTTTTTTTTTTTTTTTTAGGGCTCCATTTGGAATAACCTGTGTGTAGAACACTGTTTGGTAATTCACTGTCATACATTGAGACTCTATTTTGTTTTTAACCTACAAGCAATACATTTTTTTCCCTAGGCTTCTCTTTCTATTTCTATTTTTCTTTCTCTGCTGTTTCTTTTCTTTTTCTTTTTAAATATTAATTAATTGATTGATTAATTAAGTAATTAATTGACATAGAATCTCACTCTGTCACCCAGGCTGGAGTTCAGTGTCACGATCACGGCCACCACAGCCTCAACCAGCTGGGCTCAGACGACACTTCTGCCTCAGCCTTCAAAGCTGCTGGAACCATAGGGACATGCCACCATACCTGGCTAATTTTTTGATTTATTGAAGAGATAAGGGCTTGCCCATTTGCCCAGGCTAGTCTTAAACCTCTGGGCCAATCCTCTCACCTCTGCCTCCCAAAATTCTAGGATTATAGACATGAGCCACTGCGCCCAGCTTGATGTTTTCTTAGTCTACCAACTTGATGTTTCCCAATTGTATTGTCTGTCATAATTATCCATTCTCAAATTACTTGCTAAAACAACTATTTAGACTGCCTACAGGTACATCAAAAACTGTATAATATGACCAGATTCTTGAAGGTTAGCTATCACGTGGATTCCTGATTTCTTGATTGAAAATGAATACATATGTCTTGGAACCAAGCAGGTAGCAAATTTCTAGGGTAAGGTAACCTGGGTTTAAATATTTTCTGCCTTTACTACTTGGAAGAATTTTAAATCTTACTATTTGTAAATTTTCACCACTGCAAATTCTGAATAATAGTATTTTATGTCATGGAGACTTTAGTAAGATTATATAAGATGATTTTTACCTTGTATCCAATGCATAGTGTTGGGCACAGAACATGGAGACTGCTCAGTGAAGCAACTATTATTGTTGTTATTATGTTTTTACTGAAGTTGTTACTATTATTAATTGGTCAATTTGATAATTAGGAAAAAACGTAATGCTACCACTGGCCATCTGTTTTTGATTTTTGGAATGTCTCCCAGGAACACTTAAATGAATTCATTTTCAGAGCAGAGTTACTTGACATGACTATTGGTCTTTAGAGAATAATGGCCAAAGGCAAAGATTTTCCTTTCATATGTTTGCTATTGAAACGCTCCTAGTTCTCCACCAAGATTGGTCATATATCGAGCCATTTCTGGCAACCATATGTTTTTGTATTATTATTTTTGTTGTGGCTGTTGACTTTGTTGTTTAGCATGTTATGTAAACTCTCTGGGTTATATACACTTGTAAAATTTTATAATGTGAAGTGTGGTGAGTACTTAGTGGTAGGCCAGGAAATCTGCCTGAAACACAATACATAAAATTATCAGGTATATTTTCTCAAAGCACAGTTGAACTTATTTTCACATGGTAACCTCAGTCAATGAACATGAAAGTATCTGGTGATTGCATATAAATGTATAGATGTTAACATTTATAGATGACAGATGGGTAAGCATATGACAATTTTGTGAATTCTATGCCTTTCTGAGAAAACTTTTTCTTCATTGTTATAAAATTAATCCGTCTGATATAATATTACACACGCGTTACCTATTTTGACCTGAGGGCATATAGAAGAATTGTAACATCCTCTGAACATTTGTTTATTAAACCAGTGCTTTTTATACTTGTATTCACTTATTTAAAAGCTTAAAATTCTAAGAAGTATAAAATTGACTGAACCAAGTACAAAAACTAAGCGAACCCTTAAAGGAACTACAAATGAAACATTAGAAAATAGAGTTAAATAGAAGAAGACAGAGAACACGGAAGAAAAATAAAATAAATAAATAAAAAAGAATGACATACCATAAGAAAATAAAAGGAAATTTTAAAAATAAATTTCTTTCAACCTGAAGGGATTGCTTGCCATTGCATCTACCTTAACTGCAATTTTGTCTAGATAAATTTATGATTTGCTTTTTTAAATTACATTCTCTTAGCTCAGTTACTACCTATTAAGGGAGACCCTCCTAGGCCATGCCACTAGCAACAAAACAAATCTCAGTCACTATCTACCTCATTATTTTTCTTTTACATTATGAAAATATTTTCCCCGTTAAATGTAAGAAACTTGGAAACTGATGAGTTTACCCCAGGCAAAATGGAAGAGCACAACACATATGGCTATATAATCATACACACACAAAAACACACACAAATACTTATGGCTTGATCAAAAGTATAAAACATCAAATAATACTCTTTTGATTATCGCAATACAAGGAGGGGACCCCTAAAACACGGAATTATCTTTTGGGTGGGCGGGCACCTTGTAGTATAGGGTTCCCCCGCTAGGCAAGTGTTCTAGAAACCCTTTGTCATCAGTGGACAAGTTAGTGTTTTGTGAGAGCCTGTGTTTGACTTCAGTAAGCACACCTACCCATACCAGGCTGAGGGTTCAGCAGTTTTTGACCAAAAAGAGCATGACCCTGGACTCCACCCTCTATTCATCCAATCTCAACCCTAGTGACTTTTTTTTTGTTTCCCCGATGAAAAAAGTTCTCAAAGGGAAGTGTTTTGCTGACATAGAAGAGGTGAAACAAAAAACAGCAGAAGCATTAAAAGGCCTCAACGTCAACGAGTTCAAAACCTGTTGGGAGCAGTGAAAAAAGTGTCTTGATAGATGTATTGCCTCAAAACGAGAGTACTTTGAAGGTGACTAAACGTTAAACATGTAAGAATAAATACACAATTTTTAATAAATAAAATCTGGGCATTTTCAGTATCCCCTTCATATAATGATGAAACAATTTCACTTGGTTCATTGTTTAAAACACCTTCTCTATTATAAGATTTGCTATTTACGTAAAACAGAGTAAGTCAAAAGCATACCCACAGAGCGTTTGATTTTCAGACCACTGAATGTTTTTAAGAGGTAAAATATTGTTTATTATAATTTATTGAAATTTACACTATTGTAATTTTAAGTTACAATATAGCAATTTATTCCGTGCGGTATCTAATACTGTTAATTAGCAATATGAATAAATCTGGTACTAGTCTCAGTAGTTTATGTGAATTTTCTCATTAAGTTCTCAATCTATCCTATAATAGTTTGAAGGGAAGAGATCTAATAACTAAGGGATAAAAAAAAACCAATGAGGCAAATAGGTAATACACCCAAGACTTTTAATAATTTAGATTTAGATATGATGGAGATTAAAATATTCAGTAGATGATATTTAAAAGCAAGTTCACTAAATTCGTGTCATTATAAACAACACATTAAAATACATTAAAATGGTTACTTTTAGTAGAACTATAACTTCCAAATGGTAAGCAGGACTAATGACTTTGCTTAAGAAGAAAGTCATTTTTGCCTTCTAATAGTACTCATAGCTTAATTGTATCACATGTCTAAAGTTAAGAGTTTAAAATCTATGCAAACCATTTTATAAAAACTGCATTTATACTCAGTATACAAAATAATTGTACCTATATATTTTACAAATATGTTTCTGAAATTATTTTTCTCATGGTTTATTGTCTTTTTAATTTATTGCTTAGGATATTATTTTGAAGACATATTCTCAAATTTTTAAAAAATATTTCTTAAATCTTATTGACTTTACAGGTTATCAAGTATTGGCACAAAAATATATCATATCCTTTGCACTCAGGGTTGAACAAAGATATCCTAAAAAAGTGTATGCCAATATTTCTAGGAAAACTTACTATATGTTTGAATAATATTACTCTTCAGCGTTTATGTATTTATACACACAATATTTCAGAAATTGTATTATGACATGTAGTTATTTAAAATTCATGATATTCTTGAAAATAACAGGAGCCTGGAAAAAATTACTTGTCTTCAAGGAGATCAAGCCCTGTCTAAGTTAATTTTCTACTGAGTAAAAGACTCATCAGATTGAGTAAATTAAAGAGAAATAATAGACACAATCCATCTTGTCTTTCATTTTTGTCTTTTATAACTTAATTTTCTAAGACTAAATGGAGAAACACAGTTCTGATAATGTAAATATTAAGGAGTGATCACCTTAAGTGGTGGTGTCTTGTCCATTATAGCAACTAACATATTACGGTCAATCTAAAAGGGCATAATTCACACATTAATTCCTTTTACAAATATTTATTGAAAACCTATGTAAGGGAACAGCCTTCCTTATTTTAAAAAGTGTCCTCCAAGATATGAGTGGAAAATTGTTTCAGAAAGCCTACATTGAGCTTAGAAGAAGATGGAGATTAATTTAACCCCAAGCCATTCACTGGTCTTGATATTCTCTGATATTGATTTCTACCACAACACGGGGGAAACCTTTCTCCTTAACAATTAGCCAAGAATAGAAAAAAAAATTTAGCCTTTTTCTATCTTTTAACATAGTCACAGAAATAGGATGGAAGTAAAAGTTAAACATAAACAATATCCCTTTTCTCAGTGAGTGTACCTTTAGTCCTGAACACACAGGCAATTAATACAAAAGGACTGGGTCATGCCATCACAAAGACACCTACAGAAATCCCCTGGAGTGCAGGAGAGACTGAGTTAGTTCTGCAGCGCCGCTGTAGAATAGTGAATAAGTAGATAGAGGAAATAGGTTTTGAGATGAGGTGGTTTTGAATAGTGCTTAAAATATGGGTGGGAGTTTACAGGTATGACTGTAGGATGGTGGTATTCCAGATAATTGAAATATCCTGACCAAATTTCAGTGATGGGAAGATGTGGAACTTCTATGGAGTCCTACAGTAAGTTCAATTTGAGTAGTGGGTAGAA
Organism: Carlito syrichta; assembly: GCF_000164805.1. Lineage (NCBI taxonomy): Eukaryota > Metazoa > Chordata > Mammalia > Primates > Tarsiidae > Carlito > Carlito syrichta. The sequence goes on from NW_007124395.1 coordinate 284,536, forward strand.
TGTATGAAAATGCAAAAATAACTTGTGAATACTGAATATCACTCTAAGTAAAATGTATATTATTTTGTAAAGATAGGTAGTAAGTTTGATACTCTTTCTCTTTGCTCTTGACCCAGTATTTAATAAATAGTATATAATTCAATCCACACATTTTATGATGTAGGGGATAGAATGTTCATATTTACATGAAAACAATGACTGTATAAAAGATGTTATGGATCTTACCCTAAGTAACATAATATCAGTATTAGTATTTAAACTTAGTTTCCCTAAAATCTCCCTAGAATCTATCTGGCTGCTTGTTAGAATCATCTAAAAACCTCTTAATCAGTATTTAAAAATACTGAAGTCTAGACCCTAAGAAATTGTAATTTAATTGACCAATAGTCTAGACCACAGTTCCTCACAAAGATAAGGTTAAAACACATTGATTTTTTTAATTGAAGGAGTGGTCATGAATAAAATTTGAGTTATTCAGTAAAGTCGAATAAAGCTTAATAAAGCATGGAATTAAGAAGAAAAAAATAGAACTGTGACAAAATAATTAAAAGATCATATCTCAAGTTTCCTTCCAAAAACAGATTATGCATAAAAGTAAAACAAATTTCTAATCAAAAATATTTGTATTGAAATATATGTATGCATGTGCCCATGATCACACACACACAGACTTGATCACCATTATTGATTCCATGTTTATATATTTGTCTACTCGCTAAAATTTATTTGTAATCATAAAATCAGTACTTATGATACTTTTGAAACCATTTATGAACATGTGTAGAGTTGGAACAAAAATCTGAATCATCCAACACACATATTCCAAGTTTAGATTTAATGCCAGCATGGATCAGACAAGGAGACATTCTGCCTTTGTATTTCAGCTCTCATATTGTAAACAAGTGTCCTTTTCACCATTTATTTAGTATCATTTTTCCCCACATTTATGCTTCTTTTTTGGTAATTTTGCTGCTTAAAATAGACTCCAAGCATAGTGCTCAAGAGATGTTTAGTATTCCCAAGCACGAGAAAGCTATGATGTGTCTTATGGAGAAAATACATGTGTTAGTTATTAAGTTTTGTCAGGCATGAGTTATAGTGCTGTTGGCCATGAGATCAATGTCAATGAGTCAACAATATATATTAAATAAGGTGTTTCTAAACCGAAATACACATATAAAATTATATATTGATTAGTTGACAAATATTTTGTTATCAGATTTCTTAGGAAACTAATCTCATACTTCAGCTGGAAGCAATAATTCAACATTCTTTTATTTAGTGTTCACAGTGACTTTATAAACTATAATTAACATTAAAAACAAAACCTGACTACCTGTATAATTATAAATGGCACAAATGTATCAAACCAGGCTACAAATGATTTTAATGGTTAATATTATGTGTTAACTTGAGTGAGTCATGTGATAGTCAGACATTTAGTCAAACTTTATTTTGTGTCTGTAAAAGTTTTTCCGGAGGAGACTAACATTTGAACCGGTAGAATGAGTAAAGCAATTTGCCCTCTGAACATAACAAAATGGCTAACCCTCCTATGAGCAAGAGAAAATTTCATCCTCCTGATTGTCTTTGAACTGAGATTTTGTTTTTTTGTTTGTTTTTGTTTTCTGCCTTCAGACTAGAACAACACCATAGACTCTCCTGGGCCTCCAGCCTGCTGACTGAAGAATTTAGGAATTATCTTCCTCTATAATTACATGAGCTAATTCCTTATAATAAATAAATCTTCTCTCTCTCTCTCTTTCTCTCTCTCTCTCTCTCTCTCTCTCAGTGCGTGTGTGTGCGCGCGCGCGCGCGCGCGTGTGTGTGTGTGTGTGTGTGTGTGTGTGTGTATTCTCTTTTTCTGGACAGCCCTGACAAATACACTGATAACTATAATTATATGTATTTATTTACTAGTTCAATGAATATTTGTTGACTACCTACCATGTGCTGGTACTGCACTTGGCTGGGGATTCAGTGGTAGATGAGACATAATAGATTTCGGCACTCACGGTTTATGAACTCACTGAACTTTTATCAGTTGCAAGCACACACACCTCAAGTGTTTATTCATGGTCTTCAATAGACATTAAGAAAGTAATTCTGCCTACTTAAGATCATATTTACGATTTATACACCTCCCTAAAATCTATCTACCTCGCTGAACCAGCCTCTTTCTCAGGGAAGAAACTCTGACCCTACTGCTGTCAATTCTCCCAACACCTGGGCCTTGCCAGAGGGAGGGCTGACCCCCTTTTCATCTACATTGATGGTGCAAGTCTGACCTGACCCTCAGATGCTCTAGCCTCTCCTCCATCAATTTTCAACTTGAAAGGTGCCAGCGCGAGAGGGTCTGGTTGCTGCCACCCACAAGACATAACCGGCAAGGTCCAAGGAGTCAAAGCGAACTTTGACCAATGACATCCAGGGGGCAGGAAGACGCAGGCGAATATATTTTTCTTTCTCTTTTCTGATATACCAAAGAATTGATACATAACAATACTTGTGCAAGGCCTTTTTTGGAAGATGTTCTGCAAGACTGTTTCTCTGTGAAGCTTTAGCAAGGTCGCTAATTATCATTCTGTAATGTATTTTATTTTCTTCTCTACTCATTTCCCTTTTCTCTCACTCTTGCTTGTTGCTTGAATTGCCCTTCCTCATACAACCATAATGATAAACTCTATTCTCAGGAGAACTTAGATCAAAACCTAGAATATTTCAAATGGTAATTTGATCTGGTTCACCTTGTATAACATTATGTAGTTTTGGCTAGCTATTGATAACAGTTGAATGAGTTAATAAACTGAAAATACAGAAATTGATCACATCTCATCTAGCACTGAATCCACAGTCAAGTGCAGTGCCAGCCCACAGTAGGTAGCCAGCAGATATTAATTGAACTAATGAATGAATACATTTCATTTCTCCTTTCTTTACCAACCTCCTTTCCTCCTTCCACTTGTTAAAAGGAAAACCTTAGACAAATTACATTAACAGAGTCTGAGCAAAGACAGATTCATGAATCAGGCACCAGAAGAGATTCAGAGAGTGCCACTGCACCAACATGAGCAGGAACTTTTTAGAAGCGGAACACTGAAACAAGGCAGAAAAATCATCCAATTGGATACAGCTTATCTGGCGCTTGGAGTTTGGTGTGATCAGTTGGCTGCCTGTGATTGGCTGAAGCTTGGCTGTTTGAAATTGTTTGAAAGCCAGATGTTTGTTACACAGATTCACTCCTACATTAGGCTTCAGTTTGCTAATTTTGTAATAAGTTACTAAGTTACACCGCAGTTTATGTAGAAACTTAAAGTTTGGAAACAGCTTCAGGCCAATGGCTTCCTTTTAATGTACACTAATTCACCATATACTTATAGAAAAACTGAGAATAATACAGACAGGAATAACAGACCTGTCCATTCTCCCCAAAAGTTATTTCATCTGCCTTTTTTTTTTTCTGAACACTTTACATGGGAACAGCAGAACCAATCCCAGTATTGTTGTGAGGATTAAATGTGATAATACATGTACAATATTTGGCATAGTGTTGGTAAGCAGTCAATAGATGGATAGTAATAATACTATTTTTGTTGCTGTTATTATTACTACTAAAAATGTTATGGGTATGTTGATTGATTAATCAACAGATGGGTTGGCCAGTAACTGGCTATATTAATTTTCTTTGAAATACAAAGCTGAGCTCTAGACTGGAGTGATACCTATATGAGCACTAACAAGAGGAAATGTTGTTGCAGGACCTCTGGTTCCTGACCCATGACCAAGAAGATTAAGGAACATGGACACCAAAAGGATGAGTGAAAGTTTATTAAGCACAAAACTCTCCAGAAAAAGAGAGGGGGCCCAAAATGAGTAACCTGGTGCTAGTAGCTTTTTTGTGGTTTTTATCTTATCTTTTTCTGGGGGCATTTCTCTCATTGCATCTCATCCGCCCCTTACTTCCTGAGATCCAATTCTTATTGCGCATGTGGGTCCTTGACCAAGGTTACTCCATCTTGAATATTACCCATAAGGTAAAACCTCAATGCTAATGCTATGTTAATGATATTATAATAAGCCAAGGTCAAGTTAGGGCATTTAGTTAAGCAACTGCTCCTGCATTTAAGCAGCAAAAAGTCCCTTTTAGCAGTACCTCCTGGGTTGAGAAGATGTTCTTTTTTCTTTTCCCACATGAAAAAGTACTTTTATCAAACTTCGAGTCTAAGAACACACAAATGTTTCTTTTATCACGTCTACAATAATTGTCTATGCTTTTCCGTTTAACTGCTGTTAAAATTTCCACATACCCCCATTGTTTCTTCTGTCTCAGTTTCAAGTGCAAAGATGGGAGGAAGAGGGTTAAAGTAACCCCTCAGTGGTTTTCTGCTGTCCCTTCTTTCCAATCAGAGATTTGTAGATCAGGAATCACACCACCCCCAGCTATAGTAGCCTTGATGAGAGAATCCAACAATCCAACGCTTCATCACCACGGATGGCAAGCTGCAAGTGACGCGGGGTGGTACACTTGTCTTTGAGATCCTTGGAAACATGACCCGCCAGCTCCAGCACCTCAGCAGTACTCCAGAATCTTGGCACTATACATGGCAGCAATGGCACCCCCTCTTCCAAGGCTTGTGGTGCAGGTCTTCAAGTGTCTGTGGATGCAGCCCACAGAAAACTGCAGCCCAGCTCTCTGTGGGCGAGACACTGCCTTAGCCTTGGTACCTTCCTGCTATCCTTTCCAACTTTGCCTTCAACCGTGATCTCAGCACCCACTCTGCCTCTGCTCTGTCCCACGCTGCCTCTGTTCCCCAAGAGGATGTTCTGAACCACAATAACCACATTTTCAGGCAACAGTTATCTAATGGGGGAGGTGCAGGGGGCATTCCAGCAGATGTTAGGTCTCCTCAAGACCCTCCCTCTCTCTGTTTGCCTAACCAGCTTCTAACTATCTCTTCTCTCAATGAGAATCACTTCCTAGAAAAGGATGCAGGTGGCTGTTTTGAAAGAATCCCCTAAATATTATTTAAAGGCAGGTGATTATGCAAAAACTAGAAGCCCTAATTTTCACTGAGTCCTTAAAAATAATAGGCAAAGAGGTTTCAACAAAAGCATTTTAACTCCAAAAAAAAGACAGAAATGTTATTAAAATTTTACCAAATTTTTAAGAATGACTTTCAAACATTCATCTCAGGATGTCTTTTAAAAATATTCGATTGCCTTTAGTTGAAATATTTTAAATAAACACTTGTTTATTTGCTTATTTACTTAATACGACTCGAGGACATGACAAAGGAATAATTCTCAGGAGTTCCCACAAAGCATCTGACTTAAGACTCTGAAGTTTGTATTTGTGTGTTGTGTATTTGTCATGGGCAAACATTAAATAAATAATAGAGAAACTGAGGAATTATGGAATAATCAAATTACATTATACCATGTGTATAATGTAATTTGATTATAGCATAATCAAATTGAAAACCAGATTCTCAGTGTGGAAGAAAAGAAACAAGTGTAATACAGAAGAGTTAAAATAAAATTCTATAATTTAGAAGTTTAACTGGATATCAAATGTGAATTCAGGAGGCATTTAATCTTTATAAATATAACTTAAGAGCCCTTGAAAAAATGACCAACTAGCCACAATAACTATCCAGTCATCCCTTGTTATATGTGGGCATTGGTTCTAGAACCCCTGTGTATTCCAAACTCCAAGCATACTCAAGTGCCCCAGACGACACTGCCAAACCTGCGCATGGAAAAGTTGGTCCTCCATACGGAAAACTTTGTCTTCAGTGGGTATAGGCTGACTTCTCATCCCAGGAATACTGTATTTTTGATCTGTGTTTGGTTGCAGATGTGGAACCCACAGATACAAAGGGTCAACTACATTTACTGAAAACTATCTGCCTGCTAGTGGACATGTACAATTCAGATCTATGCTGCTCATGGATCAAATGTACTTAGAACCTTGATTGTGGTTTTGAAATGTCATTTTTTCATTGAAAGAAGGGGATAGGGGCTTCTTGGTGAATGATTGAATCCAGTTCTGGGTCAGGAAATATTCAAAATATAAGCATAGAACAAATTTGTCAGTGTGATTGGCAAGACTGTCAAAGACACGTAGAGTTATGTTCAAAGGTTCTCATTTCTTTTTTTTCTCCCCAAATAGGGCAATCTGAGTGTCAATAAAGTAAAACATTTTGATGGATTGAAATTGTCAACCAGTTTAAATCCATGAGTTCAGATTTAGTTATTTTGCTATTTATTACTAGGTCAAAAATTACCTTCAAGTTTAGTGGCTTAAACTAACAACTTTTTTTTTTAAATCACAGTTCCAAAGCTGTACTGGGGAACGTCAGCTCTGGATTTCACTTAGGTGGCTATTGACAAGCCGTGGGCCCTCACTTATTGTGTCTGAAGACATCGGGTCTTTGCCAAATCGGATTCTACCTAGGGCAGTTCACAGCATGTAGCCTTTTAAATCTTTTCTGACCTGGAGCAGATAAATAGATAATAAATGATGGTGATAAAAGCTAGATGGCTAGATACATAGGTAGATACATAGATGGATAGCAGTATTTTCATTTTCATTGCATCATTTTTCCTGAAAGATCTTCTGGTATTTTAGTTTCTGAATTTCACTAATACTGTCTTCGTTCTTTATAGCAATTAATTCTTATTCTCTTTTTACTACAACAGATATGGGATTTGTACCAACATTTAGCTAGTTATCAATTCAGATTATACTTATGATTTTTCTTTGTTTGATTAGCATTTATCAGACAACAGCAAGTTAAACTAGAACACTTTCAAATGTCACACAATTTAAAGAACTGGTGAATTTGCAACTAAAAGTTTGCATAAAATAACTTGTGCGTTTACTTTGAGTGTCTACTTCTATCTCAAACTTTATTCTTTCAAATACATACCAAGCCAGTCCAATACCAATATCTAAATTGAATTTGTTTATGATCAGTATAAACAAATGTGTAGCCAAGTGGGGTATCTGGAGATACCTTCAATGTTAACCTCAACATTTTAACAAAACACATTTTGATGTGTTTTATTGTTGTTGCAAACTTTGCTATAGAGATGAACTAGGGTTATGCCCTTCCTTTCTCTTATACATAATCTTTGACTCAAGAAAAAGGAAGGATAATTAATGCTTAGTACAGTCTGGGAAATGCTATCAGCTTTTAGCAGACTTATTAAAGTATGTTTGGTTTTTAAAACATACTGTGTGTTTTAACTGTCTATTGAAACTCTCATAGGCTCGTGAGGTCACATAAACATAAGAGGATGTAAATATTCTGTGAAGAAAATGAATAAGATCAAAGTAACTGAGTTTACTTTTAGTTTATAGCTTTCATGGAGGCCAGATTTTGACTTTTTCCTCTGAAGATACTAACCATATACTTTGTAGGCCAACATATGTGTGGTATTATATTGCTGAACATGTGATTTAACATATTGAAGTATACTACTCCATTTTTCCTACAATAAAACTTAAAAATAAGACTTAAAACTGGAATATATTAGAAATATTGGAATACACTGGAAACCTCAAATAGAGTTCACAAGTCTTTGTGAGGGGTGGGTAGAGAAATAACGTTGTAGATTCCAACTCTTCCTTTATAATTGAGCACAAATATACTTTTTCTACAAAGGTAACAGAATACAATCATTATATCATTATTGATTACAGAACTGTAAATAGACAAGATATCTGAAATGTTATAAATTTGATATAAGATTTAGAATATTTCTTTAAAAAAAGATAAACAGGGATTCTTCATATGCACCGCAATTAACATAGTGCTAGATGAGGACATGTGATAGGCTGATATGCCCGTTTAAGGCTTTGCCCTCATAGCTTTCCCCACTTCTCCAGCTCCAGGCCCTACTCTGTTTTCATGAAATTTCAGGGTATTAAGAGTAGCTCCTCTGATTTTTAAATTCCTACTTGTAAACTCCGCTAAAATGCTCATGGCATTGCCTTTTTACAGTCTGTTCTCAGAGTTGAGAAATAAAATGAAGAACACTCTGTAGTGAAAATACAATTATGTATCATGTCAAGTAGAAGAATGCATTTTATTTTATCAATTAGATGAAATCACTTGAGTGAATCCTCTAATACCTATTCTCCCTCCTTCCATCATAATTGTATTTTTAAAATATCTCGGGCAGTTTGCAGCTAGATGTGGTCAAGTAACTATTTAAAGTGGTGTTTGAAGTGAGGACACCTTGCAATAGCTTCTAGGAAGTGTTCTTATGAATCAAGTGGCCTATGCAGCTTGGTCTCTTATTTAAAAATCTCTCCCTCTTTCCATGTGTTTCTTGTACGAACATCAACTTGGACCATGAAGAGGAAGGACACACCCTAGAGATAATCAATGCATGAGTCTGAGGAACACTAGGTTCCTGAAGACTTGCTAGGAGAGAGCCAACATACTATCCTAGACTACCAAGTGACAGACTTTTATGGAGGAGACAAATCTATTTGTATCTCATTCAGAACAATGTCATTATAGGGCATTTTTTTTCTTTTTGAGATATTTATTACTCTCATCTGAACATAATCTCAATAATCTTAATCATAATCAGATTTTTCTACCAATTTGTGGATTAATGACTGCCTTTATTTATTTATCTTTATTCTAAATTGTGGAGTACAATTCAGGGTTAAGTATACAAATATTTATTGTGCAGTTACCCTTGTCGATGAGGTGTGTTCCCCCTTCCCCAGGCAGATTCCCACTACTGCCAATCTCACCTCCCCCTCTCAAACCCCCCACAGTTTCTCACTACTGTCAATCCTTTTCTTATAGTATTACGATAGCTATTCAAGGTCCACTTATGAGTGAGAACATGTGGTACTCAGTTCTTGGTTTCTGTGAAAGATCACTCAGTATTATAGACTCTAGTTCCTTCCAGGTTGCTGCGAAGTTCATGATTTTGTTCTTTTTTATGGCTGCGTAATATTTCACTGTGGATATGTGCCACATTTATTTTTTTGTCCATTCCTCTTTTGACGAGCAGGACAGTTGGTTCCATGTCTTTGCTATTGTGAACAATACTATGATAAACATACGTGTGCAGGTATGTTTTTTATAGAGTGATTTGAGTTCTTCTGGGTATATTCCCAGTAGGGGGGATTGTGGGGTCAATTTTTAGAACTTTTAGGAATCCCCACACTGTTTTCCACAGAGGCTGTACCAGTTCCCACCAACAGTGTAGAAGTGTTCTCTTATCACCACGTCCTCTCCAGCATCAGTTATTTTTTGAGTTATTGATGATGGCCATTCTGACTGGAGTTAGGTGGTGTCTCAGTGTAGTTTTAATTTGCATTTCTTTGATGACTAGTGAGGCTGAACATTTTTTTCATGTATCTGTTGGCTGCTCGTATGTCTTCCCCCAAGAACTGTAATGACCGCCTTTAGCTCTTCATTTGAGATTTATATTCTGGACCATATGCATCCAGAAATTATTGAGTAATTATTATCTGCCAAGTTATTCAGTGCACAGGATGGTGATTTGATCTTTATGAAAATAAAGAGAACCGGATAGGCAGCTATCCATATCCCACGTGCCTAGATGGTAGTCTGAGGAAGTTGACTTTGCAATTTATAAAGAAAACATTTCAATCTAAGTCTGTGCCTGTCCGTTCCCTCCCACCTCCATGCTTGCAATTAATTAAACATACATGAAAGTCAGATTGTCTTGCTGATAAACTTGTCATTGACCAACTGTTTTGTGCTCCTTTTCTACCTGCCCTAACCTTGTCTAAGAAGGACTACAAACATTAAAATTAACCTTCAGAACTGCTCACAGGGGCCAACTTTACTTGCCTTAGGCATGCGGGGAGAGTTTCTTGTGACACAAATGAAGAGCGTTTGTTATGGTAGAAGCTATACACATCCACATCCGTTCAAGTAAGTAATAGCCTTTAGACTCTAATGACCTTCAGTCATTCTCTTTCTACACTCAATGAATTACATTTCATGCAATATTTTAAAGAAAGCAATAGTAAAAGAGTAGTATAGAGATCAAATCCCAAATATGAACCAGCTTCAGCATATTACTCATTTTTTTTTAACAGGTTCAATCTAGGTCTCATTTTCTCAGAAAGAAGGTTTCCCAGGAAAACTTTTTCACCTATAAGGTGGCTGCCAGGTAGGACATTTTATAGAGAACCGGTGTCAGTCTCCTTGTTGTTTGATTTTTTTGAACCAAAGCAAACTAGTCCCTACCAAGCTCACAAACACCCCACCGTTTCCCCTTAGGCGTATCTGGCTGAGAGGCAGGTGCTGCTGACACTATGTGCTGGGGTCTGGTCCCACAGCTCCTGGGATGAAATAAACAGGTGAGATCGATGTGAAAGAGCATCCGACAGGTGGAAGCACAGGGCGAGGTTGTCTTTTTTATATTTTATATGAAACATTTCTGTGAACTAAGGGGAAAAAAAACATAGATTGAGTAGGATTTTACAGCAGGGAGTATTGACGATGTTAGTTGATTTTCCCTTTCATCTTTTATTTTAAATTTGACAGCGTCTGCTTATGTATGTGTGAAATGACTCCCTCTGAACAAACCTGAGTGGATGCCCTGAAAGGTTAAAGGAAATATGGATGAAATAATTTCCCAGTTTTTATTACTATGTTTAAGTAGTTTTCTACAGGGAAATGAATCTATCATTAAAATACATCTTCTTCTATCCTGTTTCCTTTTCTGAGTAAAACGTGTAATTTATAGAAAGTTTTAATGACTGTATTTTAAGTGATCTATTTTTCAAAAAGATTACGGCTCAGGTAAAGAGAAAGGATCCTACTTCCCTTTCTCAAATGTATCCTGTATTCTCGTGGGGTGTTTTTGCAAGATCTGAGATAAAATTTTATTCATTTTCATGACAGATTGAAGAACTATCTCTCGTTAGCCAATGTGTTCTATCACATGCGAGAAAGTCTTTAGAGACTGGAAGCTATTTTTCAATTTATTCTCAATTTGATGACCATATTTCTTTGATGGAAAATTATTTGGAGAGAAAATTAATGGAGTATCTGAAGGAAAATTAGGGAAGGGTGATTATGGACTGATAATGAGATGCATAAACTATAGAATAATTAGACTTTCTTTTTTTTCCCAAAAGGAAAAAGATGTACAAGTTACCTTTTCCTTCTTTAACTTCTCCCCAGTGCTTCTCCACTTTTCCTTCAAAACTCTTACCTTTCTCTCTCTCTCTATCTCTCTCTCTTGCTCTCACACACACACACACACGCACCGCCACAGAAGTTCCTTCTGGCTAGTGCTCAATTTCCTTACCTGTTTTGACAAGGAATGCACACTGCAGTCGCACGCCAGAGGCCATGGTTCTACAGAAGTCACAGGTCAGTAAAGATCACTTCCATTTATTATGAGTATTTTCATTGTCCTTTGGAGGCAGGGCCAGAAGAAAGGGAAAAAGAAAAATGTCAAAGATCCTGACTGTCAGATTCTTAAATCCCCACCCCGTCCAAATAATTTGTTCATCCTTAAACTTTTGTTACCTTGCCTTAGGAAAAAGGAACTTTCTCTTCTATGCCTCATCACAAGGTGTTCTCTCTTTCAAAATGAAGTTCAGGCCTTGACCTTCCTAATGACGATATACAGTAAAGTAAGAAAAAATTAGTAGGTTTTCTTTAAAATTGTCCCTTAAAGGGAAACAAAGGGAATGATGGACATCATAGGTGAGTTCAACATATTTGATATAGGTTCTGTGAGTTACAACCTTTCTTAAAGGTCGTAAACACAGGCTTTGCATAAGTAACTTGACCTTCCATTGAAAGTTGGGGGTGTTTTTAAACATATTTATATATTACTAGCATTTAAGTGGTCGCTTTCTTCCATAAGTGATCCTCTTCATGATTAGAGATGATTGACTAGAGATAATTTTATCATCAAACTCATGCTATCTAAATTATAGTGAAGATAGAATAAAGAAAATAGTTATCAGTCTAGTCATTCCTTTGTTCTTTGTTTTAGAAATTTAGAAGTATTGTAATAATATTAAATTTTTCTATCTCAATTTGCTGCCTAGACAACAAACTAAATTTTAAACAATCATGATCAAAAGGTGATTCAGGGCTCTCAGTCATTCACAAGGAATATCCTACAGTTGATCCCAGGAATCTTATAAATCAGTTCCCTTATCATAAAAAATTAACAGCATATTATAAGGTCAAAACCATGATTAGAACTAGAACCCAGATCCTGATTCCCATTGAAGTGTTTAGGGTCAGATCATGCTAAACTTGCACTTAGTTTGTGTATTTGTGCTTTTGTCTTTACACCGTACTTGAGAGAGAAATAGCTGGTTTTCAATGTTTTGTAGGCAACGATATCTTTAGAGTAACTTACAAACTGGAATAAAAGAGATTGAGAGATTTGACTATACAAACCACTTCTCTCTTCCTTTTCATTGACTGAAGAAAGAGAGCTTTGCCCAAATTAGATGGAAGGTAAAAGGCATTATCTAATTACAATGGCAAAGAGAAGTGGATTACTTAAGAAGATACTCTTTCCAAGGACAATGAGGACATATTGAATGAGATAAAAATTTTATCACCATTAATAAACTAAACAGTTGAAATAGTTTAAAAGATGTGGATTTGATTTTTCATTTGTGAGATAAATGTACACATATATGCTAGTAGATATGTAAGAAATCCATTATGAGATAAGACACTGTTCTATGTTCCTCAAGTGAAAAATGTCTTACCAAATATGATGGATAGAAAAATCAGGAGAGGTCAGGATGCCTGCCAAGGGCACCATAATTATAAGTGTATAAATGGTAGGATAAAAATCCGTATTTTTTTTTCTCCTAATAATCTACATTCATTCATTCAGTCTTTATTGAAGAGCTACTATAAAGTTAGGTTGTCTATTAGATTAAAAATCCAACCTATATAATTTGAACAAAATTATAAAAGAATAAAACAATGATCAGCTAAGCTATGTTGTTTGCACACATGGAGAGACTTTTTGCGGACTTCAATCATTACTTGTGATATTTGCTTAATTTTATGAGGTTTATACTCCAGCAATTCATTCTGCTTCAATAATAGTATTTTTTTCAAAGAACATTTATTATTGTAAAGTTACTTATTTGGATTAATTATCTTACCTTGTCAAAGTGAACTCACCTAATCAAATGTTAATAATAATGATAGTGATAATAATAATACAGTTATTTTTAAGGTGATGTAGATCAAATGTACTACATCATATCAGAAAGAGGGGAAAAGCTGAACAGAAACATGCTTCAGTTTTCTTAAAGATTCATACCTTACATCATATCGTGGGGGTTTTTACCACAAAATGTTTACATTCAATTCTGTGGAATAATTTCCCAAGAATAGATTTACTCATGATTTGAAATGTCATAAAAGACAATTCTTCTTCATAGCAATGTGTTTTTAAGCAGTGTAACAATTTATTTCCTAGACCTAAAACCACTGACCCTTTAGTTAAAAGATAATAGGTAGTCTTATAATTAACCTATTCATAGAAGTAATAAAATACATACTCACTTAACCAAGGAATATGACTCAGAAAAAAATTAGCAAGCGGTTTCAAACTTCTTGTCACTTTATTCATTGTCAGACTTTCCCTAGAGTGGTGCTTTAAAAATCCCGAGAGAAAAGTCGATTTACCGAGGCCTCATTTCAAGGTGTTTATGCAGTGCTGGAATCTTCATTTTAAATTGATTTTCATAATTATAATCGCAATTGCCCTCGCTTCGCCATCCTTAATATCGATTGCTTTTCTTTTGAATCAAGATAGATAAAAATGGACAAATTCTGTTTAAGAGTACAAAGGGTCATGCTCGGTTTCAAACCACAAGCTGTCAAAACCCTGGTACTCTCCTGGCCCAGTCATTTTAGACTTGATAAGTAAACCCACTTGAGGAATGTTTATATGCCCTGATGCTTTTAGACACGTTCATGACAGAACACATTCTTTGAAGAAATATATCAAAACTGTTTATCTCCCTGAGTGTTACCCTAAACCCCGTCAGAGCTAATGATATCAGGACATGGATTAAATAAATCCTTTTGAGAGAGACAGTGGGTATTTTTGCATTCAAATCACAAATGTAGGAATTTTGGCTGCAAAAGTGGGCAACAGATATTTCAACATGCACAGCATTCTGCTTGCATGAAAAGCATTGCAGGAAAACTCCAGAGAAACAGTACTGTCACTCTGGTTTCCTGTACAACTGCTGCCTTCCACAAGCCAGAAAAGAGGTACGCTTATGCACAAATTGCATAGGCGAGGATTGTTATATCACAGTAAAGCAAAATGATAATAATAATACAGTTATTTTTAACGTGATGACTAGGTAATGCCGGTTCTCTAAGTGATAGTAATGAGTGCAAATTGTATGTCCCTCACGCCTTCCATTTTCTCACACCATAAATAAACTATTATTTATCCTCCCTATTAATGGAATCAAGCCATCGATGTCTATAAAAATGATACCATGCATTTGGAGATGAAATCTCTCATCTTAATTTTCTGCATAATAATATTCTCTATTTTTCAGTAAAAATTGATTTTTCAAGGAATTGACATTTTCAGCATGTTTTTCTGTACCTGTGCAATCATTTATTTTAATGCAATCTCAGATAAGTATTTTACAACAAAAGATAATGTTGGAAACATAATTTATATGTACTTCCTATCCAAATGCTTCTATTTTTAAATGATAGTGGTTTTTGCATTAAGAAACTTTTTTGCTTAGTTTTATTGGGTTTGCTTATTTCGTTATGAAAATGATTAGTGTATATTATAGGTAGAAAAATAACATTAAAAATAATATTAATGTGAAAGTTAAATTTTAGAAATAATTAAAAGTACTTTAGTGATAAGCAACTAAACTCACTTTTATTTCTGATGACTTTTAACACAAAGGTATTCTTTGTGCTCTATTTCACTTTTTAAAAAATTAAATATGATATATAAAACAAATTTTTAAAGCTATTATTTATACTTTGGAATAAGCTGCTTAATATTTTTAGAAACTCTTTTGAAAAATCCATAGAAAATGTGTATTTTTCCCTTACCATTATCAAGGTCATCACACATTTATTTGTGCATTACCCAAGTGAAGAGTCTACTTTTTTGACAAAGTCAGGTTATTCCACTGTCTATTGACTGTTGTCGTTGCAGATAACACTATTTTTCATTACTTTTTATTGCTTATTTAAATTTTATGAAAACATGTATTTCCTAAAAATCAAGAGAAATTGTAGTATTCTATTAATTTGAGAGCTAATGTTATAAATAAGTGATATTGTAAATTTTGAAATGATTCGGCGGCTGACATAAATGTGTTAACAGTTTGTGAAATTTTATTGAGAAAACAACTGAATGAAGAACTTATTCAAATAATGGAAATACTGGATTCTTCTCTTTTATATCTGATATTGTTAAACTTAATATGAATAAAGCTCTTCCTTTTAAAGGATTCCACAGTTGCTGCTTAGCAAAATAACCAGATAATTTTTGGAATCTGTAGACACCCATTATGTCTCACATTATGAATTTGCTTTAGGGATGAAATAATCCCACTGTTGAAACGTGGCTGCTTGTATGGATAAAGTCAAATCAAAACACCTGTAAAAATATGTTGAAAAACATAGTTTAGATGTACAAGTAAAGCAGGTACATACGTTCCGATCGCAACAGTAAGGTACTATTTTCAATGTCTTCCCATGGTTTCTATCAGTACACATTTATGAAATGAACAAGAAAACCCCAGTGTCGAGAGCTGCAGAACAGCCTATTAAGCCAGAGCTGCTCTACTGATGGAATTGATGCTTTGAAACTGATGTGACAGACTATGCCAGGCATCAGAGAAAAAAGAGAGTTCAAAAAAAAATCTTATTTGTTTATTTATTTATTTGGCATTCATGCTGTGCAGAACTAAATTCCGAACAGAAGAAACTTTAACAAAAAGCAGATTAAATTTGATTACCAGCTTCAGCCCACACCGCGGTAGTTTTTTAAAGAGACATCGAGTAGAGTTGGTAAGCTGTAGTTTATAAGGTTGGCATTGGACTTACTGCGGGCTGTGTTTTTTTATCCTTGGATTATCCCAAACTGGTAGAGTTTAAATGTTTTATCTCCAATGCAATGAAGAAACGCCTTGTGTGTATAATTGAAAATAAATGAATAAAACCAATTCTGGAAGAAAAACTACAATAACAACCAAAGAGTTTTAGTATGTTTACATCTTATTAGGGATTAATCTTTTTGTGTTCACTTATCTTAACAGACACCTATAATCTTTATTCCACTCTAATGTTCATTATACTTAGTATTCATGTATTAGTGTTCATTTATATTTACAATATATCAATAGGTAATTTATTTATTATTTTTACTATATAAACGACTACTACATGAGTATATAAAATAATAAATAATAATGCTTATATATCTTTATATAACTCTGGTTTACTTCTAACTTGAACTACTAGACATTGCCCAATTTTTTAATATTCTATTTCTCTTCCACTCAGTGCATTAAATACCATTCTTAGGAAGAAACTTTAAAGATTATTTTAGAACATGACAATCTTAAATATTTCATTTCTTGGAGTGTAGCATAATGAATGTAAATTTTTTTAAGTAATCCTTTTACTAAATTAAAAAAAATAATTTGGCTCACATATTATGTCCAAAGTTTAATTTAATATATAATTGGAAATTATTACTTTTACAAAACATGCCACTATTTAAAAAGTCTGATCTCATTGTGTCTTGCTCACTGAAATTAGAAAAATATTACCTTTTATCAAATCAAAATGTAAATAAGATATTAAATCAAATAATAATTTTGTATTTACATTTTTGTCTTTTTGTGTACATGATATTATTTTAAATGAATTACCATTTTTACACTGTTTCATGTTTTTATTCACTTGTTATGGTAGGGTAGTCACTGACACTGAGGTTTATACCTGATTTGTTAGAAATATCTTATTAATATATTTGTCATAAAATCAGACAGGAAATGCAGCAGTCTCAATGATCCCTTCTAAAATGGCTATAGGTAGCAAGTCTAAAATCTTCTGTGCGGGTAACTCATACAAAATAAGGCAAACTGATGGTGTTTTCCCCATCTGCTTAATGGGTCCAACACCACTACAACGGGTCTCTTTCCTCTTTCCTTTTCCACTCATTCTCCCTGGAGAGTCTCTAGTAAGCTGGAATAACAATGTTATGCATGAGTTAAAGGGCTCGTGTGTAAACTGAAGACACACACACACACACACACACACACACACACACACACACACACACACACAGATCCAGAATCATTTATACAAAATGCTTGGGATCAGAAGTGTCCTGAATTTCAGCGTTTTTCAGATTTTAGAATATTTACATATGCATAATGGGATATCTTAGGGATGAGACCAAAATCTAAACATAAAATTTATTTATGTTTTATATGCACCTTATATACACAGACTGAGGTTAATGTTATACAATAGTTTTAATAACTTTATGCATGAAACAAAGCTTTTCTGTGCTAGAACAAAGGAAAGCAAAGGTGTCACTCTCTCAGCCACCCGTGTGGGCTGTCAGTGGTTTTTTTTGGCATTTCCATCATTCCTGAATCTGAATTGATGTCTTCCGATCAGCAATCACTGACTTACACTTACTTACACACTAGTGCTTAATGGTAAAAATATGACATATCATTAATGGAGTAAAAAAATGTGTCCAGGGCAACTAAATACAGTAGTATCACCAGAATACTTGCATTAGCCATGAAACAACAACAGCAACAAACATCAGGCTTTCAGACTTCTCCTACAATGCTATGTTTTTTACTAAAAGTTCATTCTATACTGTATTTTGTTTTCTTCTTTTGGTGAGAAGAAACATCAGAAGCAGTTGGGGGACCAGGAAATGGGTTCCCGGGGATAAGGAGGCATTCTGTGGAATGTCTTTTAAAAAAGTTCCTTCAGAGTCATCTGCCTCATTAACGTTTTGTTTTGTTTGCTTGTTTGTTGTTTTTTGGTTGTTTTAGAAGTCTCTTTTTGATTGTATAAACTGAGATTATTCTGGGTTCTGTTCTGGATGCATGCTGCTCTGGTCCTTATAAGCCCATCATACATGTTCATCTTGTTGTCAACAGTCACTGCTTCTGATTGTTAATATCATTTCATCATCTGCTTGTGGAGCACAAAAAGGTTTCAAATTTTGGATTTTTGGATTAGAGATGCTTGACTAGTAATAATAATAATAATAATAATAATAAATCTGTAGCAACTACCCTGAAATGCAAAAGCTATAGATATTTGAGATAATGCCATCATGTCTTACCTAAAAAAAGACAAAATTGGCCAGGCACAGTGGCTCAGCCTTTCAGCTCAGCACTTTTTAGAGGCCAAAGTGAGAGGACTGCCTGAGCCCGAGGGGTTCATGACCAGCCTGGGAAACTTGGTGAGACCTCATCTCTACAGGAAATCACAAAGACTAGCCAGAAGTGGTAGTGCGCACCTATAATTGCAGTTACTTGGAAGGCTGAGACAGAAGGATGATCTAAGCCCAGCAGGTCGAGGCTGCAGTGGCTGTGAGCGTGCCACTGCACTCCAGCCTGGGCTAAAAGAGTGAGACTCGAACTCAAAAAAGAAAGAAAGAAAGAAAAAGAAACAATATTAATGTAGTAGCCATAAATATACAGTTAAATAGTTAAATAAAGAAAGAAAAAATTCCTCATTATAAAGGAAAAAATGACATTTTCACAAGAAACATGGATTTTTCCAACATCTTGAAGTTTATATATATCACAAAGACTCTATATTTGAATTTTGGAACTTGTAAGCAGGAAGTCCCTGGCTTTTTCTGGTTCAAATATACCTCCCAAAATCACTACAGGAGCCAAAATCTAAGATTAACCTTCTCTGAAGTTCCACACTCAGAGCTTTAACTACAAACAAAACAAACAAACAAAAACATTCTCATTGTTTTTCTTGCATCCTTGATATTTCCAGTTTATCTCTGAATAAGGCTTTAGATCTTTTAGTATTTGTTGTTTCAGTTTAGCCCATGATAAATCTATGAGACTTATGGTCTTGAGTCACAAATAAAATAGTTCAATGTGCAGATGTTCAAAGTTAAAATTCTGAATACATGGCATGTTTACTGCACCTAGAATACAAATGCATTAGATTAGAATATTATGATAATCAATAACTTTTTATACTCTTTTTATAGTAGTGTGCTCTGGTTACAGATGTATCAGTGAAGATTTCTTATCACAGAAGAGCTGGTTAAGTGTAACATAACCAGGTTTCTTTCATGTCTGATGTTTAATATTTCTAGTTAGGGAATACAAGCACAGTACTACTGAAATAATTGAACCCAAAATATGTCAAGCTACCAGTTCCAATTTTTTATCATTTGGATTTTTGGTTTTTGTTTCGTTGTGATGTAGCACCTGTCTGCTAGTAGACTAACTTATACTGAGTAGTCTTCTCTGCAATGCGGAAGATTTTAAACTCCCCAAATAAAAATATGACACATCAAATGGGGCTGAACGTCTCCCATCAATTGTGAATTGGCATGGTTGTTAAAGAATGGAACTTTAGA
This sequence comes from Carlito syrichta, assembly GCF_000164805.1. Classification (NCBI taxonomy): domain Eukaryota; kingdom Metazoa; phylum Chordata; class Mammalia; order Primates; family Tarsiidae; genus Carlito; species Carlito syrichta. Next base: position 304,189 of record NW_007124395.1, read on the forward strand.
TTTCCTGTTTCTTAGAGTTCTGTCATTGTGCTATCTCTGCAATTTAGAATCATTGTTTTTGATGTCAATATTAGTATATGACAAACTAGTCAAAGTAATTCATGCTTCCATGAGTTACTTTTTTGGAAATGTGTTGTACGTGTATGTCAAGCAAACGTAAGCTCATAGATGGTTTTAAAATTTGCATGTCACAATATCTTGCATTTTTCAAAGCTTTGACTTAAGTTCTGACAATTGCTACAGGTTACAGGTAACGTAAGATGCTGAGATAGGTATATATTCAAAAGAAGTCCCAGCATAATGGCATATTTCTGCATTTACTTTAATGATAACTCATGAAAATCATATGAGAATATTTAAATAAATGCAGTCAGTGCATTTGAGTTCCATATCATCCATTCTAATGAATATGCATTGATTCAAAGTTTTGAACAATCAAATCATTCCCTTCTCCTCATTTTTCATGTGAAAAGCAAGGACATTCTATTTGAAAATAACATTAACACAATGTCATGATTGAGTATTTCAATGAACAAAAGTCAGGAAAATCATTTTTTCATTTGTCTAGATCTGTAGCTTGGCAACATAGTATGATTTTGAAAAATAAAACTGCTAAAAAAGCACGAGCTATTTCTAAATAAAACAAGCATTCTTTTTATTTTCCTTGCTAAACATTTTTAAAGAGAAGAAAAAGATAATCTCCAGTCATTGACAAGCTAATATTAACAATACAGCAAACCAAATGAAAAATCCTTAAATTCTTCTAGTTGATTCAATAAAGCTTTGCCCAAGGCATGTAAAAATCTAGATGGTTGCAAACTAAAACAAGAATCCACATGGGTATGGGAAAAATGATTGTAATCTTATGACCCACCTGGTCTCTCAAAGTGAATTATTTGGATTCAATATTTAGCAAAGACTGTCTGATATTTTCTCATGAACATTCAATATTTTTAAACTGAATCCATGCTCACTCAAAATTAACACAATGATTGAAGTGGAAAAATTATTCAAGTCTTTCTACTCAGCTAATTATCCCCCTGACTTGCTTAAATCGCCTATAACATGATTTGAAATGACACCAAGAAAAGAATTACACTTCTCCATAACTATACATTTCTCTTTGTAACTTGGATTTCTTCGGAAAAGAACGAAATTCTAATTTTTATGATTTTAGAGTGTTTTATTTCAAAATATAGGTTATTACTTTTTCTCCCTAGAAGAATTTTAATGTCCCAGAAACTATTGGAGAAATATTAAAATCAGACCTTTGAACCACTTTGATTCTTGTATAGAATCATGTCACCATGAATAGTGACAGGATAAACAAACCTTGATGACTCTGAAAGACTATCTTGAGCTTAACCCAAGAGAATTTTGCTGTACTCTTAACAGATAAGTTTTTCTGCATGCAGATAACCATTGGAGAAGTGTATGACAAAAGTATTAGAGATGGAAATATTTTATTACAGTTATTTGGGAAAAAATGGAAAAAGCATTACTGGGGATTTGGAATAAGAAAAGATATGTAAAATGGATGAACTAGGGTAAGGTCAATATATGTTTTTTTTGCAGGTTCTGTGATTTAAAAATCTTTATGTTGAATATTGTTGCATTTATCTTAGAGACTAACAATATGCTATACATTTTAAATCCTAAGCATTTACAGTAATGAAATATATTTAACTTTATTTAATTATTGGGTTTTACATTTGCTGACCCTGAAAACTTTTACTTAAGAAATAACTAATGTCATGCCAGAATATTTGTATCATCATCCAAAACACACTGTGGGCAAAAGAATCATAAACTTAAGAGAGCAATGCCATTGTTGGCAAAACACATAAATGCAGACGTCTGAGTTAAAGAAAGAATTGCAGAAGAAGAGCCTAGAGAATTTAGTAGAATAAGAGATCTTGAATGTCCTTGCTGAGGAATTTATACATTATCCATAAACTTTGAGGTCATGAGGAATTGTTGAATGGTTTTTAATAGGCATCAGATATGATCAAATTTACATTTCAGAACTGTCCTTATCAACAGTATTTAGAGTGTAATTGAAGGAACAAAAGCTCACTGAGCCTGATAAAATGGAAGACAAAAAGATGCGTTAAAAAACTCGTTTCCCAAAACAAGAGAAAAGTTAAGGCCTAACATATTGCTGTGGAATTGAGGCTGAAATGAAGGGAATGGACTTGGGAAATGTTGCAGAAGAATTAATAGGAGTGGGTGGCCAACATGAATGCACAAGATGAGTAAGATTTAGGAATCTGGAATGAGTCGTCTGATGGATGTGTGATCTAGAGAGCCAGGGAAGAGCAGTGGTGACGTTTTTGAATTGTTTTTGTGATGACTTCTTAACCTGAAGCTTCTTAGCTAAAACTTCTGAGCAACTGACGCACTGGAAAGCTTGACCGCCCCACTGAGGTCTCTAGTGCATGGCTGAATAGAGATTATGATAGAGGAGCATGTTCCATGCCTGTTGGGGCTTAAGAGAATTTAAACTCCTTCTGTTTAGTTTCATTGTGGAAATGCTGCAGCTATCCACCCAACTCTCTCTCTTCAGTGGGTAAGGTCTAATTGGTAGATGAATTGCTCATACAGGAAAGGTTGAATTGAGCAACTGGATAAAAAAAAAACTCTAGGTGTGGATATTACACATTGGGAGGTTAAGGGGTCATAAGTTGACCTTTAGAGATTGCTGGTTCTCACTGGATGAACAGAAATAAAATACCTGGGCACTGATTCGGGTTCTGTGAAGTTCTCTGGCATACTTTCACTTTCTCCTGGCTTCTTAATCTCATCCTATGCTGTCTAATAGTACCCAAACCCCCTATGTCTTTCTCCTTGATTAGGATTCTGTTTCAAGAGAATCTTAGGCAACTACATGGCCTCGGGGAATAAGGGTGGTAAAGAGACTTCAGTATGATCTGAGGTCATCTTCAGACACTTTTAGACTTGGGGAGAGACCTAGTTTGACCTGCCTTAATTTGTACATTGACTTCTCAGCACTGCTTGTGTAGCTGATAAATGTAGTCCTACCTCAATCTATTTTTTTGTCAGATCACACGTTCTGTATCTTCACTTTCCAAACTAAAGATCTATTCTTGTTTATTCTCATCAAATCTGACTTATGTCATGTTTTTGTCTGTATGGTCTGTGAATTAAGAACGGTTTGAACATTTTTAAATGGTTGAAAATTATCAAAAGAAGAACAATGTTTCATGATGTGAAAACTATATGAAATTCAAATATCGGTATCCAGAGAGAAAATTGTCTTTAGTCCTTTTCTTACTGCTGTTGGTTGTTTTCTCACTACAAGGGCACAGATGAAAAATTACGATGGAGATTGAATGGCCTACAAAGTCTAAAATATTTACCATCTGGTCCTTTACAAAAACATGTTTGCCAGTCTCTTGTCTTGACCATTCTGGCCTCTATTAATACCTTATTACTGTATTCCAACAACATTCTGGACATGAATTCTCTCTTGTGGGACATACACCCCAGGAAGTAAGCCAACATTAGCCTTTATTTTGAGATTTTCCTTAACCGATATAAAATTTCTGTCACCCTTGAGACTCAACCCAAAAGAAAGATAAGAGTAGCAATGAAGTCAATGGCCAAATTTTAGCCCTTTCTCTTTTCAAGTCACTTCCACTATTGTAGAAAGAGGTAGAAAGAGTTTTACATCTCTGTGTACTCCTCTCTCTCAGCAATTCTGCCAAAACAAAGCACTTTCTTTTTCAAAGATAGAAATGTTGTATTTCAGGGTTATTATCTTTGCTATAGATTTACAAACTTAATTTTAAAATCTCAAAAGCTGCCTCTATGTAAACATTATCTCAAGGATAAGAGTTTTGTAGAAAGTAATTGTTTGCGTGTGAATTGTGGATTAAGAATAATGGCTGCATGGAAGCCAGGACAGACCACCCCAAGTTTCCTCTTACTATCAAGTATTGAATCCTTATTATTTGTTTGTTTTTCAGGCACTATGATAAATGGTTTACCTGTGGTTTCCTTTATTTAATTCTAACAATAACCTATAATTTGGATTTCATTATTATATCATTACTTTTTTTTCAGTGTATTCTATTTTATTTTTTTTAACTTTTAATTTTTTTATTTTAAAATTGTGGGGTACAATTCAGGGTTAGGTATACAGATATTCATTGTGCGGGTACCCTTGTTGATGAGGTGTGCCCCCCCTTTCCCCAGGCAGATTTCTATTATATCATTTCATATATGAGAAAATTAAAAGAGAAATTAAATAAATTGTCAAAATTAATTGCTTAGTTAATAAGTGATAGAGACAAAACTTTAACCCTTGTCAGTACAGCGTCAAGTCTCTGTGCCTTTTGTGTGTGTTTGCATGAGAGAGAGAGACCCAAGAAACCTAGTTTAAAATCAGAAAAGACAAATTATTATATTAAACTGATTTATATGAGTTCTGCCCACCTTGTTATGCTAAGATGTATTACGTGTACAAAACAAAAGTATCTACACAGCATTTTCCAGCACTTTACAACATAGCTTTCAATGTCTCCATAACTATTATAGTGAAATATTTGAGGATAGTTTGATAAAAGCCATAATTGCTATAAAGTTATTACCAGTGTGTGTAATACTGAATTGAAAGATTGAACGCTTCAATTTAGTACATTCTGTACAGCAAACTTCTCATGATGATGTGTTGGGGTAATGGTGCTAGTAGAAATGGCCAAAGGATTGTGTGGTAAAATACATAACCAAGGAGAATTTCTGCTAACTTCTCTCTGCTGAAAATGAATTTGCATTTCTTTTGTTAATCTGTGTGAGGCTTTCCTGTCAGGTTGATGGCCTTTCAAAGATATTTTCCTTTCATACTTGAAGCTGATTTTTAATAACATTTTAGTATTCAAGAGGTTTTTGTGATGGAATATTTTAGAAATGTCTTGATATTGAATGATATCAACAGCTAGACTGAATCCAGTAAAAAATAAAGTATTTCCACAGCATGATTTACTTGAATTTATAGTTCACAGTATAACATGTTTTCAGAAAATTTATTAATAAAGCATTTAAAGCTTTGAATTAAACAAATATTTCTATCTCTCTATCTCCGTAATACTGAAGGCAAACATGATCTGCCACTAATATTACAGTTTTATTCATAAAAGACCCAACAATATGTACACATAAAGATAACAAAATAAACTGATTAAAAGAAGAAAAAATATTTTTCCCCTTCTCTGTCAATGAGTACTTGGCATTAATAAGAACAATTTTTTTGGGATTGTAAATAAGAAACAACAAAGCTTTCATATTATAAATAAAAAATAACTGAGAAATTCAAAACAGAATTACTTATAGTTTAATTTGCTTTTCTACATTGGCATAAAAGATTTGGGGTGCATTGCATTCAAGAAAATATCATTGTATATTCATTTCCTAGGGTTGCCCTCCCAAAAGCACCACAAACTTGCTGGCTGAAAGGAACAAAAATATATTTGCTTGTAATTCTGGAGGCTAGAAGTTCAAAAACAAGGTTTTACCCTTTCTGAAACATCCTGCTCCAGGGGAGGATTCTTCTTCTCCCTTCCTTATTTCTGGTGGTTGCCAGAAATCCTTGATGGTCTTGACTCACAAGCACATCAATTCGTCTCTGGCCCATCACCACTTGAGTTTCTTCCTGTGTTTTTCTGTGTTATTGCATCCAAATTTTCTTCTAATAAAGACTATTGATTGCTTCCACAAACATGTTAATTCCAAGTAAAATCACAGATAGCAGAGCTTAGGAATTCAATGTATATTTTTGGCATACACAACACAATTCAATCCACTATAAATCAAATACTTTAAGAATGTCTTGGCTGGATATGATGTCTTATGCCTGAAACCCCAGAACTTTGGGAGTCTGAGGCAGGAGGATTGCTTCAGGTCAAAAATTTGAGACCAATCTGGGTAACAAGACAAGTCTTTGTCTCTACAAAAAAAATAGAAAAGTTAGCCAGGCATGGTGGTACATGTTTATGGTCCCAGCTACTCAGGAGGCTGAGGCAGGAGGATCACGGCTGTGGTGAGTTATGGTCATGCCATTGTACTCTAGCCTGGGCAAAAGAGTGAGACCCTATCTCAAAAAAAAAAATCAATCTAATAATTATTAAAAATGTGATGGTCATAGACAATTAGATTGAATATTAGTATCTGAATAGCAAATCTAGTTCAAATTTTATAGTACACTGGAAATTCAGTTTTTTAAACTCTCATTCTTTTGGAGATAATTTTAGATAAATTTTTAAAATTAAAGTTATTTGATATTATTATAAAATACTAGAGAGAGATCTCATGCAACCTTAATGCTGTCTTCCCTAGTGATAACGTCTTGCAAATTGTACTAAAATGCCACAGTCAGATTATTGACATTGATAAAATTCATTGATCATATTCAGAATTCTGTTATATTTGCACTCATGTATGTGTTTGTCTGTGTCTATTTAGTTCTATACAATTTTGTCATATGTGCATGTATATCCACAGACATGGTCAAGATACAGAACAGTTCTATCACCACAAGTACATTCTGTGTTGTCCTCTTGTAATTATAACCCCTTTTTCTCACCTCCACCTACCACTGACCCCTGTCAATCACTAGTTAGTATCCCATTTTTAAACCGTTGTAATCTTTAATATATTGTATACAAGGATTGCATAGCATTTAACCTTTGAGACTGGCTCTTCTCATTTAGCATAATGTCCTGCAGATTCATCCAAGTCTTTGCCTGCATAAGTCATTTTGTTCTTTTTTATTGCTAAGTAGCATCCCATGGTTTGTCAGTGTCAGTTTAACCATCCTAGTTGTCCTACTTTTGCTAGAAGAATTTTATTTTAATTTCTGTTTAGATGGAAAAAAACTTTTCCTAAGTTCATTCCAAATATTTCTGCCATTCTTTCCCAAAGTTCTTAGGTCGTTTTGTTTTGGAGTATAGGGTGAGAATTTTGTATTGGTGTTTGGGGTTTTTTTTGTGTGTGTGGTGAGTCTGACAGAGGAGAATTGAGATCATAGTTTGCTAAAACAAAGGAAAGGTCAGAGAAAAATTTTGGAATTGTTTGGTTTCCTTTTCCTTCCCCCTTCCAGTTTTTCCAATGAATTATTAAGTGTAAAAAGTACTATGTTAAACTTTCCTTTTAAAAAGTGAGAAATGATGTTCATATTATTTTCTATAAGCAGAGAAAAACTATGACTATATTAACTATTAGTTATCTCTCATTACTCATGACTACTACAATTACTAATAGTTATTACTATTAATATTAATCGTTAATAACTATTAATTATTATTGTATAAATGGATTACATAGTATTTAACCTTTTGAGACTGAATTTTCTCATTTAGCATAATTTTGTGCCTATTCATCCAAGTTGTTGCTTGCATCAACCACCATATCAATTAATTAATTAATTAATTTATTAGTTAGTAGTATATGAATAAATGACTTTATCATGTCAAACTTTTAAAAAATGGTAGTCAGGATAGAAGCAAGATGGTGACGGCATAGGTGAACTGGTGAGATTCTCTGAACGCGAGTTCCCAAAAAGGCTATTACTTCTCTTCCCCCATCCCCCAGCCCACCACCAACCATGCTGGTGCCAGGCCCGCGAACTACGGTCCCGCGCAGGGCCAGATATTGCGGCCCCCTACTGCTGCTGTTCTACTACGTGTGTGGGAGTCTCCGGGTCAGCCCCCTCCAGCTCCCTCCCCGGCTGCATTGTCTCCAGCCTGGCACCCAGTACCAAGCCACCGGTCACACAGGGAGGCTCTGGGCGCCTGCCCCTCAGAGACACTGGTCCCATTCCCGGTTGAAGTACCCTGTGGGAGACCCAGAGCCACTCTCACTGCTCACCGCCTGCCCTTTAGAGCTTTGGAGCTCTGGAACTCCAGGCCCACCCTGGCTGAGGCACTCAGTGTGAGACCCCAAGCCGGGGGACCCAGACAAGCAGAAAAAACCAGATCTGCTTAAACTGCCTTGCCATTCTCCAGGCAGAGACTTCCATTGCCCCACCCACCTATCAACAAACTTTACCTCAGTTCCTAAGGCAACAGCGTGAAACAGGAGACAAAGCCCCAACCCTACGCTGCAACAAAAAACAAAAGGGAGAGGCCGGAATCGGAGATCAGAGAAGTGACTCTAGTCTGTTTGCTTATTTTGACTTATGATTTTATCATTGAAACTGTTGGTTTAGATCACGTTTGGTGTTTACCTTCTGACTTACACTGTTTCTTGATTTTATTGGGCTATCTCTGTGTAGCTATCAGTACTCTTTAGGGAATCTTTCTTACTTGTCTTTTCACTTCTTCCTGGCCCTGTGTCTCTTTCTCACCTGATAGTTGGTATGTATATCTGTTTTCCCTCTCGCACTTCTCTCTTTCGCTTATTTTGACTTATGATTTTATCATTGTAACTGTTGGTTTAGATCACGTCTGTTGTTTACCTTCTGACTTACACTATTTCTCGATTTTATTGGCCTGTCTCTGTGTAGCTATCAGTACTCTTTAGGGAATCTTTCTTACGTGTCTTTCTTCACCTCTTCCTGGCCCTGTGTCTCTTTCTCACCTGATAGTTGGTATGTATATCG